>NC_073692.1:355198516-355498516 GCF_029784155.1 Uranotaenia lowii
ACACACACACACACACACACACACACACACACACACACACACACACACACACACACACACACACACACACACACACACACACACACACACACACACACACACACACACACACACACACACACACACACACACACACACACACCTTCAAAATGAAGGGTGTTCAGGTTTTTCCAATGCAAAATTGAAAGATATACGTCAAATTGATATTGACCAAATTTTGACCGCACACCCTTGAAGTGGTAGATTGCATCTATCATAAGGTTGCCGGATTTTTTTCAGCATGTATCCGGGCCGAACAAACCCGGGTGTTTAGGAACGAACAGGTTGTTCCTGGAAACCCTGTGTGATTAAAAGGCCCAGTAAAAGAACCGCCATGCTTCTGAAATTAACGGCTATTATGTGCGCCCAAAACCCTTCGGCTAATGTCGGCGCCGAGGACGAATGCTGGAAGGATCGACCCAACGTTGGGTCTGGACTCGACCTCTTTTCCCGACCAACCACCAGCGAAGAAGGACCACGGTAATAAGTCAGCGGCCCTTGGGGCCAGTGTCAGAGGCCTCTATGGCCATCGTCAGAGGTCCAAAAGGGACCACTGTTTGTGTCGGAATAGTTATAACTAAAATTAAGTTTCGGTCAAAATACAGTCCACTTTTTATAATGTTTGTTTGAAAGAATGTGTGCGGTTTTTCATCTATTGAAGAAAGGTCTGATGCTATCTATCCTGCCATCAGGGGCGATTCTGAACACCGGGCTATTCTATCTAAAAACCTGGGAAAATCCGGGCACTTGATTTCAAACTTATCAACCAAATTCCGGGCAAATTTAGTCAAAACCTTTAAATTGCTTATAAAAAATAAAAAATTTCCATCGAAATTTGTCAGCATATTTTAAGTTATATTTTGGGCTTCCAATTTTTTCTCATTATTATTTTTTTTAAACTTGCTCAAAATTTTTTATTTTGGATGCATACAAAAAGTTTAAAACACATTTCTTCTAGTTTGATTTAAAAATGAGAATGAAAATAAACCCGGGCAAAAACCGGGCTTTTCCAATGAATGCCGGGCAACCGAGCCGGACTGGACTTTTCCCAAATTTTATATTAAATATCCGGGCAAACCCGGATAAAACCGGGCAATCTGGCAACCTTAATCTACTATCACATATTTGTAGACCATGCGTGAAATCCCCTTTTTCACATATAAGGCCGATGAATCAAACAACATACAATAATAAGAGTATGGTGGGGTAAAAGTACGACCTTAGTGCTATCCTATTTTTAGAAAATTTTGCCGCTTGTTTTACGAAAAAACAAGAACAGCATTTGATTCTTTAGACTTTTATCTCTCTTTTACAAAATTACGAGGATAATCGGTTGACGCATTTGATAGCAGTCGTGAAAATGTCTAACTGCTATCAAAACGTACTCTTACCCCACCTCCGGGGCAAAAGTTCGAATGATGTGGGGTAAAAGTACGACCATTCAAAATTCCACAATGCTGCATGAAGTCAACAGGAAAATTATTTAGTATTAATCTCCCCTTACAGCAGCAGCATCTTTGTTCGCTTCTGATACAAATCCTATACATGGGAAAATAACCTGTGCGAATTTGAAGTTCTCCACTAACTGTCCATATTCAGCAGGTTTTCGAAATCCAGTTCTCATCGTATTTGATCAATTAGAAAAATTGAGCGAGCAAGGCTTGAAGAAACAAAAATATGCGCTGATGTTTCCAGAGCATTTAAAAAAGAAGTTAAAATTTTCCGTTCAGATTTACTTCAGAAGACCCTTCGTACTTTTGCCCCATTTGCAGTTCGTACTTTTGCCCCTTCAAGGTTTCTTATGATTCACAGTTTATTTTGATGAATAGAGAAATAGTAATTAAATTCTTTCTATGGCATTTGATAGTGATTGGAAACAACTAAAAAGACACATTGAAACTTTCATTGAAAGTCAGACTTTTGATTACATAAACATGTTTGCCGTTTTTTGAAATATGACATCATTCAAGCAAAAAAGCTACTTTACCTCATTTTTAGGGGTATTTTCAACTTCTTCGAAAAAAAATTATGGCTGATTGTTGACAGCTCAAATCACTATCAATTCACGCCAGAGTTTTGAATTTTACTGTTCTCAGTTTGTGATAATCCCAGAACGTACTTTTACCCCACCTTACTCTACAGTGCACATTGGTACAGAACATCAATCTAGCGGAACTAAATTAATAGCGCCCAGGGATGAAAAGATAGACTTTTGATGTCTTCGACAACATTGCATAGTTTTACAAGACGCATACTTTGAAATAGAATATAGAGTCAAGGGGTCCACCAATAGCAAGATAAAAATGCTAACTTTTTTGTCAAGCATTTTAGAGCTTTGGTTTCTTCTACAAAGTTGTTTATCTTAACAAAATACATAACTCAACAAGTCAAAGTTCTACAATTTCATTCTAAGGAGTAACAATGAAATTAAAAATAAAACCTTGAAAAAACAGTTTTTTAAATCTGAAACGTTGTAGGTAAGACAAAACAATTTTCAGTCTTCGAAACAAAGTTGAAAAAAGTTAAGATCTACAATTGTTTAGTACATTATGATGTGTTTTGAAATTTCTGAAGCGCTGTAGAAAGCATTTAGTGTAATATTTTAACGATTTTCAAAGAAAAGTTTATCGAATTGCGCAAATTTTCGCACCATCAGCCAATGTGGGTTTTATTATTGGTGTTAAGAGGAATCATTACCATATAAAACTAGCGTGGAACTCGGTGGAACTCGAAGCAATTTTAAGATTGAAAATCTAGTATTTTGTTCACAAATATCACTTTTTTATACACTTTATTAGTTTCTTAGCTTCTTTGATGCAATTAAATTGCAGAATTTGAGAATTAGAAATAATTAGATGATTTAACCGGTTTTCCGTTTTAAATTTATCAAAATTGTCAAAGATCCTTTAAGGGGGGAGTAGGGTCTAACGGGTAAAAAAAACACCATTTTGACGAATATTTTTTAGAGCTATCGTTCAAACAAATGTATTCAAATTTTTTGCATTATACAAAGCATTGTTAAAAGAACATTTAGTAATTTTTTCGTAGAAAAATATTGAAAAAAGAGCCGGTGACGGAACACTTCGAGGATGCCTTTTAGAAAACAGGATTTGCGGTGGACACTGTATCTCAGCACAGAATAATCTGAAGTCCAAAAATCAGAGCAAAATATTTTTAATAGATGTTTTTCTGGACCCCAACGATTTTATTTAACTTAAAGTTTTTTTTATGAAATTTTTGTGGCTATTTGAAGTAAAAACTACGATTTTTCACATAAAAATCCGCCATTTTTTATCTGTAAAATCTCCCCAAAGTAAAAAAAAAGAAAATCGTTGGGGTTTGGTATTTTATATGTAGAAAATATGTTCCAAATTTGAAAAGAATCGGTGAAGTAGTTTTCAAATGACGATGTCCACGGACTTTAAAAATGTGCTTTCGAGAAAAACGCGTTTGAAGTTTCTGCTCTCTCTCTCTCTTGCCTATAATTTCTGCTTTGTATAATGCAAAAAATTTGAATACATTTGTTTGAACGATAGCTCTAAAAAATATTCGTGAAAATGGTGTTTTTTTTACCCGTTAGACCCTACTCCCCCCTTAAAGGATCTTTGACAATTTTGATAAATTTGAAACGGGAAACCGGGTAGATCATCTAATTATTTCTTCTTCTCAAATTCTGCCAGTTAATTGCATCAAAGAAGCTAAGAAACTAATAAAGTGTATAAAATAGTGATATTTGTGAACAAAATACTAGATTTTCAATCTTAAAATTGCTTCGAGTTCCACCGAGTTCCACGCTAGTTTTATATGGCAATGATTCCTCTTAACACCAATAATAAAACCCACATTGGCTGATGGTGCGAAAATTTGCGCAATTCGATAAACTTTTCTTTGAAAATCGTTAAAATATTACACTAAATGCTTTCTACAGCGCTTCAGAAATTTCAAAACACATCATAATGTACTAAACAATTGTAGATCTTAACTTTTTTCAACTTTGTTTCGAAGACTGAAAATTGTTTTGTCTTACCTACAACGTTTCAGATTTAAAAAACTATTTTTTCAAGTTTTTTTTTTAAATTTCATTGCCACTCCTTAGAACGAAATTGTAGAACTTTGGGCTTGTTCAGCGAAGTTTCGTATTTTGTTAAGATAAACAACTTTGTAGAAGAAACCAAAGCTCTAAAAAGCTTAACGAAAAAGTTAGCTTTTTTATCTTGCTATTGGTGGACCCCTCGACTCTATATTTTATTTCAAAGTATGCGCCTTGTAAAACTATGCAATGTTGTCGAAGACATCAAAAGTCTTTTTTTTCATCCCTGGGCGCTATTAATTTAGTTCCGCTAGATTGATGTTCTGTACCAGTGTGCAGTGATAAATCTCTTCTTACAACTAGATTCAGCACTCAACTTCTGATTTTCAGTAAAATTTCAGTACAAAAATTGGAAACAAACCAGCTTGAACCCCCAATAAGTATAAAACTCTTGAAATCAGAGGCAATTTCTAGAGATTTTGAGCACCATACAGGGTTGACAGATGAAGTTAGACAAATGGGAAAAATTGATGACAAGCATGTGGAACCAAACGGTCCATTGTTGTTGGTTTTGTTTTATTTACAACTGCGTAATGTAGCCTAAATTCGTTAACTTGAATCAGTTTTTGGTTCTTTCAAACTTATGTGGAATACCTTCTAGAGAGGGGCCTTTTAACTCTTATTATTTAGAAAAACCTTTTTTCCATAGAATTCAATTATTTCAACACTTCTTATACAACTGAAATTAACATTTTACATGGTTACTTCTAATTATCAAGTGTGACTGTTTCAAATGATTATATTTGAAAATTGAGTTTTTTTGGACACTTCCAACTCAAATCGTTGCCGATCCCTGGTCTAGCTAGCTGGAAGGAAACCTGTCAGATTGGCACTTAAACTTTTATTTATAGAAATCTCCTGGCACTGCTGTTCTGCTGCTGACGTTTGAGACCTGAGGTGTGATGGAAAAGTTTCCTCGTATTTTGTGCTGTTGTCGTTTTATCTCTCGATTCGGTTCACTCGAGCTGTGTGAATTTTCAATTTTAAGATTATACGCTTCGGAAGATGTAATGAATGGATGTGGTAGGTATTCGTCGTCGTCGTGTGTAAATTTTATGGGGTGTGAGCTTTTCTCGCGTGGCTGCGGTTTCGGTGGGTTTGTGGTTCCGGTGGGACTTTCTCTTTCTCTCTCTGGTTTGTTGTTGTGTTGTCACAGGGAGTCAGTCTATTTTGAGATTGCACCCGGAAGGCGGGGTCAGCTGACCTTCCGGGCAGAATTTTGAAAGTCTAGGAAAAAATGGGAGCAATTTAAGCGGTTCACAAGGGGAATCAAGATTGATTTTGTGTTGCTGAAGAGGAGTTTTTCTTTCTTCTGAAGGGTATCACTTGTATTTTTTCAAGAAAAAAGTCTTGTCACGTTAGAAAAGTGAAAAAAAAAATCAATCATTTTCTTTGGTTGATTTATTTGATAATTTAATCATGAAAAATGTTTGGAATGTGTGAATAATAATTTCGAAATAATGTCGTGACACTGAAATAGAAGCATCAAAGTGTAAACAAAAACACAAATCAGTTATTGGTCTTATAGGGCATTTGCACAGTGCATTAGTATTAGTAAGCCGTTGGGCAAACAAAAGTGACAGCTTCATGCGAAATGAATACGACTCAAGGGAAGAAATTTAGTTTTCGAATTATTTTATGAAAACTATCGAAAGTTTTTCAATATACAGCACATTTTTGAGAAGCCAGTACATTTGTGTATTTGTTTG
Source organism: Uranotaenia lowii (assembly GCF_029784155.1). Classification (NCBI taxonomy): domain Eukaryota; kingdom Metazoa; phylum Arthropoda; class Insecta; order Diptera; family Culicidae; genus Uranotaenia; species Uranotaenia lowii. The sequence continues at coordinate 355,204,355 of NC_073692.1, forward strand.
TATATTTGTTTTCTGATTTTTGAGTGAGGTTCTTTGAAATAATGAACATTCTGTACACCATTTCCTGTGGAAGTAGAAGAATAATTGCTAAATTTCTTTATAAATTCCGCAATGAAAACACTTGGCCTTACTATCCGGATTCAAAATTCTAAAAGATAGACCCTATTACTTCAAAACATGATCTGGGAGAACCGTTAAATGTGCCTTTCAAACATAATGGTCATTTTTGAAATTTTTGTTCAGCTTGTTTCCGCACTGCAACTCAATCAAATATTTTCATAATTGTTCCCACTTGTTAGCCAATGATTTGGAATGTACTTGTTAGTACTTTTTTAGAAAAAGGCGCATTCATTTTAATTTAAAATAACATTTTAACTGAAACTTGCATTTTCCGCATATAAAAACCTTGGATGTGTGCCCAACAGACCTCTTGTATGTGTGTGTAGCAAAGGCCCTATTTTGCAAGAGACGGACGACAGTTCTCATTTGTAAACTTATCGTTTCAATTTTTCTGGAAATTTGAAGGGTGTATTTTCTTCATTTCAGTTTTCATATTATTTGCTTTTAACAGCAAAATAGTTTAGAAGCCAAAAATCATGTGACCCATACTTGATGGAATTTGTTCATACAAAAATTGAAAAAGAATTTTTAATGCATCTGAAATGGAATTTTTTTATAATAACTTCCTCAACTCAATGAATAGAACAGCAACGCCAGTGGCTCCAGAGAGAGAAAAAAATATATACATAAATTCTGCTACCTCTTGTGTGTACATTATCAACAATTGGTGCCAAGTTTGTCGATCAATTAGCACCCTTTATTTGCGATTGCTGTAGGGATTTATTCCCACTTGACGAGCAATTTGCGGGCACCAAAGCGATTCGGAATGAGGGCTTATAAAATATGGATGCCTGCGTCAACCAGCCAAGGTAAAACAATTGTACGCTCCACGTGAAAATTGTATAATTGCGGCTCCGTGGTTCTCGAAAAAATCGCAATAACTGGCGAGTAATTTGCGGCCACCCCACAGGTGGCAACGAGTGAAACGGGTAGGTGTGGGTGGGTTGAAAGGACTTCTGTGTAAACTGACTCACGTTAAACCACCATCAAAGGGGCCACACACGCGTTTCGGTTGAAAATTACTTAAATGATTTTATTGGTGGCAGAAGTGCCCCAGCTTCAGTTCAGTGGAACACATCGAGTTGGAATCGAAGTGAATGTATATTATAGGTGGAAAATTTCTCGATTGATGTACTCAGTACGTATTTAAACTAGAGAAAATCACGTTTGAACTAGAAATAGATCATGAAAAAAGCTTGGATTTTTTTTTTCAGAGGTTAGGGTTAATTTTTAATAATTTTACTACCTAGGTATATAGGTGAAAACTGTTAATGAGTTAAATCTACTACTTTGTTCTCTTTATGATTAGTTTAATTTAAGGATAGTTTTTAGTTTTAGGTTTAAAATTATTTTTGACATTGCAGGGTGTTCTTTTACATTTAAATACTTGATTGTGCTCAGCAAATTTAAGTCAAATTAATAATTTTTTAGTATCTAGACTTTTGAGTTCAAAATTTTGTTCAAGATTTTAAATGAAGCCCTTATGCTCCAAAGGGGTATGAGTAAGCTATTTTAATTATAATTTTATTCCACTATTTTCTAACGTTCTGGTCACTTTGGAAAAGCCCTACTAACTGAAAGTCATATTTTGATTGAAAGCAAAGGAGTTTAAGTACAACACTTACGGATTGTGCACAAAACAGTACCCCGTTTGTGCACAATCCGTTTTCTTTGCTCGAGAGCAGGGTTGTCAGATGGTTTTTTAAAAAATCTGTATCGGCCTGATGAAAAAATCTGTATTTATCTGTATTTGAACTTAAACCACAAAAAACTTCTATTATTGTTTTCTATGTTAGCTTATTGCTGAATATGCTAGTTGGAAATAAGCTTTGAAGGTTTAACGTATTCATTATTCTAAAATTGACAATTTATTTCATTAATTAAAATAATCTAGAGAGATAAGATAAAATGTAAGTTGGAAGTTTTTTTTTGTTAGATATGAAAATTATTACTAGATTCTAATTCACTCACACCAGATGAAAAATGCAATTTTGTTGGCCACAACCTAACAACCTTAGGACCAAATTTGAAAAGTTTGTCACATTTGAGCAGCATTTTATTAAGCATCTTTTCATTTTAATACATAAATCTTTTAAGCTATTTTTGTAATTGTCTAAATCGGAAAGCGAAATGATCTTAAGTTATAATTCTAAATGATTAACCAAACAATAATGAATGTTATTCTAAATTTAGAATCTCATTTCTGTTTACTAAATTTTTTCAACCTTATTTCTAAAATCTTTAAACTCAAAAATGTATATTTGAGAACGAAAATTGAATCTAAGTTATGAATGAAAGTCACAATTATTATAGAGAAATTTCAATCTGATCCAATAAACTAGAATGTTTATTCTAGTATATTCTTGTATACTGCAGTTGGAAATATAAAGGTTTAAAAAGATTTAACTCAGTTAGCCCATGGAAAACGGTATAAAAACAATTGATTTCATTTGTTTTCTAAAAAATCTGTATAAATCTGTATCAATGTTTAAAAATCTGTATAAAAATCTGTATCTGTATCTTATCTGTATTGACATTGAAAAATCTGTATAATACAGAAAAATCTGTATATATGACACCGCTGCTCGAGAGTGAGGCCACACATATTCAGATTTCTTCGCGAAAATTTAGAATAAAATGACAACGCTTACTTCACTTAGATGTAAACAAAAGGACGCAGCAAAAATTTGGTTGAACACTGCACGATATTTGAAATGACGGTTATTTTATAGTGTATTTATAATTATCGGAACAGCCTCAATCCCTTTACAACCCAAATGTGGATTCCAGAAAGTATTGTTTTCTTCATCGAAAAAAAAATTGAAAAAAGTGGGATTTACTTTTTTTTTGCAAACCATGCGATGTTTAAAATTTATCATCAACAGTCAAAAATCTTATTGACTTTCGTGACACTTGTTGTAGACAAAAAATCATTAAAATAAAATTTCCTCCAAAAATCTCCAATGAGTCGATCACAAATTTCTGATTTCTGGCCTCTTTTATGTAGAATGTGTCGAGGCTTTGAGGCTTTTAGAAAAGTTTTAAAAAAACACATTTTGTAGTGATATTAACACATCACAAAGTTTTTTTGCTGTTCAGTATATGAATAACGATTCGCTAAATAAGAAGAAGTGTTGTTTTTAAGAATCCTTTGAAAATATCATAAGTTATTCCAATTTTTGGAGCACTGTTCAAAATGTGTTAAATGGGAGTGACTATGGGTCAAGTAAAGGTCAAAATTTGCACAATTTTAAACTTTTTTTTACAAACACAGAACATATTATAAATGTTATAGTATACAACAAGGCCATTGAATAGGTATAATATTTTTAAATCAAAAAATTTAAATAAACTTCGATTGGTGATTTACCATGATCAACAATCGAATTTTTAAATGATCATGTAATTATATATCAATTGGTGAATTCTCAAACCCTGCACTGCCATTTTTGACAGTATCAGTCCACGTTTATTCATTCCAAATTTACAATTCGTGTAAGTTGAACGCATTACGATAATGGCAAATACATCATTTTTGACCCATTGTTACCCCGCAAGACGGTACAAAAAATATTCGATTTTTTTTAAAGTAGTTAAATCTTTATGTTATCTTAACCATACCAAATAGACCTTATCACCTGAATGTGTGTCACTTGACTGTATATATGGTATCGAATATGTTTTTTTTTGTTAAAAAATATTGATAAAATAATACCTATATCAGAAATTTATTGGGACACATTGACATTCAAATTCTTTTTCTTGAAACCAGCATTTATTCAGTTATACCCTTTTGGTTTTAAAATGCATTTATTTTTTTTTAATTTACCCCTTCCCATTTTACCTTCCACTACTCCCTTTCAGAATAATAAATGATTTATGATTATTTTGATGGAAAAATTGCAAATGTAGGTCGACAAAACACCTTACTTAATGAAAATCTACACTTTCTTCCAAATTAATCAAACAACGACTTATGAAGATCGTATAGAAGCAGAAATGGAACGATTTATTTATTAGAAGACGCAATAGAAAAAACCAGATTGTAGCGTTTAAAATTTTTTTCTAGTTTCTTACTTCACATGAATAAAAGAAAAACAATTTATAAAACCAATAATAATTTGAAGATCAGATGGAGTATACACAAAGATGAAAAAACAATATTATTCTAAATAGTTTTGAAATCATGAACAAGTAACGATTTTCAGCTGGTAAGGCCCAGCTTTAAAATTTTGAATTTTATACTAGGAAACAGCATTTTTGGTTTTAAACGTTTTAACTACTATTTTTGGAAGATTTTGACGTTCTGAATTCGAATCATTTGCCAGATTGTGTTTGAATAAAATCGATCATTTATCTATATATATAAAAAGCAATTATCTGTATGTTTGTTTGTTTGTTTGTTTGTTTGTTTGTCCTCTATAGACTCAGCCGTCTTAAGAGCTAGAGATCTGAAATTTGGCATGGATGCTCATTAGGACCAGGAATGATGAAAAATGTTATAGATTTTTGGATGACCCCTTCCGAAGGGGGTCGTCCATACAAGACAAATATTGTTTTCGCGTTATTGACGTTATTTTCCATCGGATTGTGATGAAAATTTCCACATGAGTGTTTTGAGAGACGAGCAGTCGATTAAAGTTATCAAATTTAGGGTCAGGGATCGGCCAAAGGGGTCGTCCATATCCACGGATTAATGTTTTTGAGATATTGGCTTTATTTTACATCGGATTGTGATGAAAATTTGCACATGAATATTTTGAGAGACGAGCAATCGATTACAGTTATCAAATTTAGGGTCAGGGATCGGCCAAAGGGGTCGTCCATATTCACTGATTAATGTTTTTGAGATATTGGCGTTATTAAAGATCGTATTGTGATGAAAATTAGCACATGAATGTTTTGAGGGACGAGCAATCGATTTCAAGTTTCGAATTGCGGATCAGAAGTCGGCTGAAGGAGTCTTCCATACCCAACTTTAATGTTTTTGCGATTTTGACGTTATTCTACATGGGATTGAGATGAATATTTCCGCATAGGAGTTTTGAGGGACGCTCTTTTGCTTTCAGGTTTCAAATCTTGACTCAGGGGTCGGCAAAAGGGGTTATTATCTGTTCACTGTTTTTACGATATTCTCTTGATTGAGCATAGAATTGTAATGAAAATTGACACATGGTAGTTTAACAGAAAAGATAATTGATTTCAGGTGTCAAGTTTTGAATCGTGGTAAAAAAAAGGCCGTCCATGTTAGTTGCTCACTGTTTTCGCGATATTGTCGTGATCATGCATCGGATTGAGATGAAAATGTTCAGATGAGGGTTATAAACTATGAGCAATTGACTCCAGGTAGCATGTTCCGTGTCAAGGGTCGGCGAAAGGGGCGTCTATATTCACTGTTTACTGTTTGCAAGTTCCTGAAGTTATTTTACATATAATTTGAAAAGAAAAATGGCACAAGGGAGTTTTGAGGAACGTAAAATTGGTTTCAATTATCGAATTTCGGGCCATGGGACAGAAAAAGAGGGTTTCATTGAAAGTTCAGTGTTTTGTGCAATAGTTTTGTTGGAGGCAGTTAATTGATACCAATTTAAGTGTGAAGGTCAAGCAAAAGAGTCGTGCACATAAACAAATAATACATGTTTCTGCCATAATGTCTAGATTTTGCAATCGATCGAGAAGAAAAAACTCTCACATAAATTTTAATAAAAAGCCAATCAACCGTTTAATTTGAATTTCAAGTAATAGTAATAGTAGCGACTATAAACGCTGTTAAATTTTTTCCCCAAAATTGTCGAAAGAATGTTTCGAATTCATTTTCTAAACTCATTTTGACGTACCAATGATTTAAAGCGAAACGAAGTTCGTACGGGATCAGCTAGTATCTTATAAATCAACAATCCTACTTGAAAACCAAAAACTAATTTGGAATTTTTTTTATTATCCTCTATTAAATCCCGGATACACATTTAATTTGCCTAGATTTAATAGATTCAGAGGTATATAGCTTTAACAAATTTTAATTCTACAATTATTCAGAAATTAAAAAAAAAAATCATTACAACTAAATATTTCTGACACCACCGAAGAAAGTTTTCGAGTGAAGTTTTCAATTTATTTAAAAGCTTTGTTGAAGACTGCAAAACGATCGGACGATTTATCCAAGAGTCAATTTAGGTTGAATTTTTTAAAAATTTTGTCAAAATTTCCGTATTTTGCAAAGTTGGGAAAATTTCTATAGCTTTTAGTTTCTCAGACGTCAAATTTACTCGCGATTTTCGGGAAAGTTGATCACCTTTAATGTCCAAATCTTTACAATGTTCAACAGTTTGGTCAAAAGGTGCTCAAATTTTTAAATGAATTTTACCCAGTTTCCAAAGATATCTCGAACAAAATAGTTGCAAAAGAAAAAACTTATTGTATATTTGGGATCAGCGTCCCAGAACTAATCTTCATCAGCTCTTTAATCCTTCGTACCTTGGAAAATTTTAAATTTTGTTGCCTTATGTTATTGAAGCTTATAAATTCAATTTTTGTAAAAAAATATTTTCATGAAAAAAAATGCACAGGAAAAATGTATTTTCATATAAATTTTAATCATACTGATTTTTTATGTTGAAAAATCATGCTGAACAACCAGTTGGAAATTCGTTTGCCTTTTTGCTGTTGTGGTTAGGAGGTATGAACAAAAAGTTTAGAGCTATATCTTTCCTTATTTTTTTTTTATTATTATTCATCAGATTTTCTTAGTTTCAATAATGAGAATCAATCGAATAAATTTTCAAAGTTTATAAAAAAAAGTGATCACTTACAAAATTAAAAAAACGAGTATTATTTAGATCGTTCAAACTGAAACCTTGTAAAACAATAAAGTTTTTCGTAAAATTTGTCAAAGTTGCCGAAAATTTTGAAAAAAAAATCAATTTTCCAAATGTGATTTCAAGTTTCCAACATTTTTATGAATTTAAGACATCAACCCAATTCCAAAGCAAATCCAGGATGATGATTTTATTTTTTCTATGCATAATGTTGCTTCAAAACAACACTTATTATATCGATTTCCATTATCAGAAACGCAAGAATATTGTTTCGAAGATTGGATTTAAATTTTTTTACATAAACAATTCTTTCTGTGGTTTTGGCAACCTACATGAGGACAACGCTAAACCGCTGCAAAAAATGACTTTTTGATTCCATATGTTTTTTCGATGCCTTTTGGGTCACCAAGCATCGGTGTAAAATTTAAGATGATTTGGATGATTCTTGAGTTAGCACAACGAGTTTCACGTTTGTATGTAAATTTTTATAGGAATTTTTGCACAATAATTCAGCCAGAAATTTCAAAAAAGCTTGAAAGAAACTTTGACTTTGATTTTTGGTTTTGACTATTTTTAAGCTTCATTTTTTCTAAAATGACAAGCAGTTAATCAAGTTTATAACCATTTCAAAATAAAAATCTGCATCCGTTGAAAGGTATATAAAAATGGCAGACTTGGCTTGCTAGAGCTGTTAATAAGAATATAAAATGTTTTTACAAAGGTTTTTAAAATCAATAAATTTCCTGGCTCAGCAAAGCAGTTATATGAGTTTTTTTTTATCCCCATACTGCGGTTTCACAGCTTTCAAATAAGCATTAAAAACGCCAAAATAAAATAGATGAATTTTGAAAAAAAAATTGAATAACATCGAATATCTTTTCTAGGGTAAAAGGAAGGTTTGTTCTTTTTTCACATGAATTGTACTGCAAGAATTAAGGAATATTTATAATCCAAAGTTAAATTTTTTGAAACTTACATACAAAACTTACAGCGGTCTACTGAACATATTTATTTCTATGCTGGATATGGATGAAATGCCACATGAAATTCCTGAAAATACACATTGAATTTGTCAGATTTCCAGAAAGATTAGGTTAGTTCAGTTTAGCATCTATTAATAAAGAGGAATTTGTTTCTAAATGCGGGTTAAATTCACCTACAACTATGTTGCGACACGTCAGAAAAAACAACATATATAAATAATCAAAACATTTTGAGAACAATATGCTTTCAACATAACGCATGACAGAACTTTAGAAATTTACTAACTCAAAAAAATTTTAAAATTCATTCAAGGTTTTGAAACCTTTTGATGTAATATTTTGACTTTAAAAAATCATATTTCAAGAAGCTCAAAACAAAAACTTTTATAACTTTTGATTCTTATTCAGATAAACATGAAAAATTCAGTTAATTTTTGCTTTTATGAAGTTTTAATAATGATAAGAAAGTGGAATAAGAAAGAGTTAAAAATACGCTTATTTAGCCCGCACGGTTGAGGTTCGGAAATTTAGACAACTGCTATAATACATTCGGTTTCTCGAAAACTGAAGGACATTTCAACAACAACAAAAATACTCCAATGTATAGAAAACAGATGCCTGCTCAGTGCTCATGTTTAATTCACATTTTTTCCTGAAATATTTGAAAAATCAAAGATGAAAGATTAGTTCAACTCAAATCATCATAGTTAAGACAAATCAGAAATTTATCAGTACTGCAGACAATTTGCTCTAGGTTTTTTAACGTTCTACATATATTATTTCTTCTTTTTAAACCAATAGGCTCTTTGATGAGTTGCTTTTAAACGACAAGTTGCGTATAAGACCATAGGAATCCTATTCACATTTGTTTTTGCTAATTTCAAAATGCATTTAACTTTTTTTCCAAAAAGAAACGGTCGAATACATAGCAGAGCTTAGCAATTTCTTTGTTCAAATTATGAAAGACAAATGGAAGAATAATTACTTCCAAATCGAATCCTGAAGATTATGGTTTTCAGATTTTGCTGGAAAAAATCATCAGTTTCTTTGATGATTTTTGCACCTGACACTATCTTTATCATGTCTCCTAATAAAAACAATTGATTTGCGATGGTTAAAAAAACAATGAACTGATTTACGTTTAAAATTGTGGAGCTTCGACGAACGCATTTTGGTTGTTTTACAGTACACAAATGTATAAAGACTAACTCGATTCACCCTATTTTAAGGTTTTCTTTTTATAGAATTTGATCTCTGTATTATGTTATACGCAATATCGTATTTGAAGGCGATTCAAATATCTGTTGAATGAAGCAAAACAAACAATAAACGACAAATAGTTTCCTCCAGCCCTCTCTTGACAACTTTCATAAGCCAAGACTTGATTCACGGTAAAGTCACCACATCACCCAACAATTCTTGAAACTCCAAGAATGAAAAGATATTGGTTGAAAGCTCGTAAATCGCAATTGTCTGCGCTGCCCATTCGTATGTATGAATGTGCTTCTTCTGTGCCAAGTGAATGACGACAATGAAAAGGACGATTGGTGGAACATTTTCCAGGAATGTTTCTACCATTTGTCCGGAACGATTTGAACCAAGATTTTTGCTCCGAATGTGAATTGAAGCAATAAAGAACCTCTTCCGAGAGAGCATTGAGCAATGGATACTTGCAAACGGCAACAACGACCGAAAGAAATCAAGAAAGAAGAAACTGTGGCCAGAATGAAATCGTTTGAATTTGCTGTTCCATTTCGTGTTTGTGTCAATGTGTCTCTGTATGAGTGCTTGAAAAACAATGTATGACGAAACCTCCGACAACGATGTCTGAGTTTAAGCTTTTACAAGTGCTTTGGTTTTGCCTCCAGTTACCACATCGGCTATCAGCCATTAAAAATGACGATGGAGTTAGAGAGGGAGGAGCAAAGATGGAGGTTTGTGTGGCTGCTCCAGGTGAAGATTGTTCTTGGCAGCGGAAAGGGGGGATGAATCAAAACACTTTATCTGCTGTTGACTGTTGGTTGGTGAATGGTTTTAGAGCTCTTTTAGCTTGCCACCCGCAAGAACCGAGAAGAAGTTTTTTTTAATTTTATATTTGCGTTACGGTGAGGAGGAAAGAAAAAGGCAGGCTTCAACAGAAACCATCGACTAAGTTATAAGTATTTTAGTTAGAATGGAAATGTTGATGCTGAATGGGGTCTTAATTGAAGATTTCAGTTGAAAAATGGGCGTTCTATTTCGAGCTCCGAGAAGGTTTGAAAATAGTATCACGGGTTGAATACCTTGGGTATCTTTGGTATTCTTCATGGCATAAATTAAAATGGAGAATCTGCATGTTTCATGGAATCATAGAGATCATAAACCAACAATATTTAATGTATATGTATGTATGTATGTATGTAGTTAAACCCACCAGTGGCTGATAGGTCTTTCGACCCGAGTCGGTACGGGATAAACCAACAATATTTAATGTATAGATAAAAAAATCAGATGATACTCAACGAAACAAAAGTTTGAATGGAATATTACCACCATTCATTCCAACAAAAATGCGAAAATGTCTTTTGTGGATCGTTGACTTGAGCGACCCCCAAGAGTTGACTAAATTAGCCAAGATTTGGCGTGGTGCCTTTCAGCATTTGAAGAAAGAATTGCAGCCATCAAGGATTTGAATCCGAGATACATTGGGCAAACTAAGGGCAAAAATATCGGATTAAAACTACCCTTTCGTTCCCATCCCTCCCCTTGAGAGTCCAGATAAAATAGGGTTGCCATCCGTCCCGCAAAAGCGGGACATGTCCCGCTTTTTTGTTGAATGTCCCGCTGTCCCACTTTTTTCTCAAAATGTCCCGCTTTTTTTATGGAAAACTTTTACAAAATTCTCTGACTTATACTAGAAAAAATCAAACTTTATCTTCAATTTAAATTCATACATTAACTCTTTCAACAAAAAAAACTTTCGAATACTATTTTTTGATAATAAGCAGCATAGCACAACAAATTTTCGAAAACGTATTTTTTCTTAAAATGAGCATCAATTCTTCACAGTTGAGATAAGATAATACTGAATAGCCCTAAACGTTACAATAAGATTCTGATTCAGCTGAGCACGTCTTACGCAATGCAATTAACTTTGGTATGAAGAAAATATTGTTTAAGTTGCTTCCAAATTATTATAGATCTCATTTGTTCGACAGAATCTTAGGTCAATTGCCATTTATACACCACCTTTTTCGACTTAATGGTCCAAAGTATACAATGATTAAAGTGTTTTTTTCGAATTTTTAAATTTATAAAACAAATTTGAAATGTTTTTTTTACTGCACAAAGGTTTTATACCTACGCGTATATTAAATCTGCAGTTTATATGTAGGACTTGAAATATTTCTCTCAAATAACTTGATAATTTGCGAGAACCGTGGGAAATAACCGTGTTTATGGCTAAAATCTTGTAAATATAAATTATGTAAGAAAAACTAAGCAAAATTAATAAGCGTTAAAACAACTTTAGTATATTTTCTATAAATTACTTTGGCGGATGGAATACGTATAAGTTTGGCAATACAATTTTGTTTTTACAAGAGTTTCTCAAATGTCCCGCTTTTTTTCGGCTGTGTCCCGCTTTTTTATCGTGAAATGTCCCGCTTTTTTTCTAAAAATATCTGGCAAGCCTAAGATAAAACAAACGAGGTAATACTACCCTACACTCAAAATTTTGAATTCTTATTAAAATTTGGATGATTTAGTATCTTAGGTTATTTGTTAATAACAAATTCGACTCAGAACTGATTTTAAAATCTTGAAAACTAATCATGAATTCAAAATTCTAATACAATTAAAAAAAATCACTTGTTGATAGAAATTCAGTTCTGAATCTAAATATTAAATTTTCAATGAGATTTACCTCTTTTCTGAGGTTCAATAAAACTGTACTTCTATTTCATGTTTCGGATACAGTTCCATTCATTAGAAGTTATTAGAAATGAAAAATTGTTTTGAAATCCTGAGTCAAATTTGGATTTGCAATTCATACAAAATTTGATTTATAATTTTCGAAACTTATATACATTTTCAATATTTGGATGATAATTTCCAAATATGAAAAAAAATATAAAATTCGAAACCATCCTCAATTTTTGTTTGTAATTCAGAATCGAAGTTTTTATAATTATTTCTTTTGCAGAGATCAAACAAAATAAAATATAAGTGAATTAGTGAGTTCATATTGAAACCAAAAACTTTAAACTTCGAGCTTTCCAGGATTATTTTTCCATGAAGCCAGGCAAAAAAATTGTGATCATTTTTTTCAAACCTTGCAAAAATCGGGTAGTTTATTTAAGTGTTTCATTCCAAACCCCAGATAATACTCGGGTCAACCTAAGCAAATTATATTTCGTTAATTTTTTTTTTGTAGCGGACCACCACACTCCGGCCATAATCCAAAATAAATTATGAAAAAAGTTAAATAAAAAAATTTGAAATCCAATTTACTTGTAGAAGAACATTAGCAGCGTTGAATTGGTTTGAGGCATCCGAAAATAATTTTGGTTTTTGTTTTTCTTTTTGAAAAAAAACAAACTTTGAAAAAAAAAACATATTTGGACGTAGAAATCAAAATTGTTTATGAGATTTTTGTTCAATTCTCGAAAATTTCATTGCAAAATCGGATAAACTTGATAAATCCAGACTATTTGGATTGCCTATTCATAATTGAGCCGTTTTGGAAACAAATTTCAGTTCTTTATTTATTTTCTAAATTCTGACCTGGTATTTAAACTTAAAAACAATGTTGAAATTCGAAAAAAGGTCCAAAATTCAAACTGGAATTCAGCTTCAAAATTAATATTAAGATCAAATATTCAAAGTTTAGATTAAGATTGACTCGTGAATGAGTTAAGCAATAAAAATAAAAATATTAAGATGATTACTTCGTTGAGGAATTCAAATCGCAAGAGATAGTAGATTTATAATTTAAATTATTGATTCAATTTTAAAATAGAACGAGTTTTTTTTAAAAGAATAAATTTTCTTTTTCTAATAAAAAAATTTACTTGGTCAAATAAAAAGCCTTAACCAGACTCTTGAATACATCCAAAGCCTTCTACAACCATCGATTAAAGTCGTTTCCTTTTTTAGTTATTTTGAGTGCCCGAGAAATTGGAGAACGGTTGCCAAGGACCGAGTGAATTTTAGGAATTACTAGCAACCCGGCCTTGCTCGGGTTGAGTTCACATAAAATATAAATCGAAAATCGTTTGACTTTTTGAAATTTTGAAAGCTTTTTGTTCATCATCATAACAAATTGGACCATGTTTAGCCATGTGAGCTTTGTAAGTTTGTCAGTCTTCTTAAAGTTTTAACAGGGATTATTAGCAAAGTTTATCGTTTTCATATTATTGAATAACTAATAGTTTTTAGCTTTGCAAATAGAAATTTGAAATAATTTCCTTTGAATGCTTATCCATTCTATCACGAAAAACATTTCAATCTAAGGTTGCCCGGATTCATCCGGATTTGCTAGACCATTTGAATCAAAATTTGAGGGAAGTCCGGTCTGGCCCGGTTTACCGGATTTTGTAGCAAAAAGCCCGGATTTTGCTCGGATTTAATCCCATCATTTTTAAAACGTAGGTAACATTAACTGAGATTTTATAATTATTATAATTTTTCATTTTTACGTTAAAAAAGAAGTTTTAAATGGAAACTTTTAGAAATAATCATGATTCGTGTTTAGAAGCTTGACATACAATTTTAAAACTGCTGATGTGGTTTGTTGAAAAAAATATTGCAAGTATATTTTTCGCTATTTTTACTGAATAATTCCGCGGTTTTGACCAAGTATGCCCGGATATTGCCAGGATATCGGTTTGAACCTTTTGAAATCAAATGCTGGATTTGGCCAGGTTTTTCGATAAAATAGGCTGGATTTGTCCGGTACCGATACCGCAATTCTGGCAATCTTATTTTACACCCCCCATTTTTTAGGTAGCTTGAATTGAATTACCATTTTTTTATCAAATGATAACATTTTTTATCTTTTCCATGTATCTAGTGAAAATCCAATGTATTAAGCTTGTAAACAAATGTTAACGACCTTTTTCAAGATCCCCCCGTAAAATGGAATACTCATTTAAATTTTATTTTGTACTTAGAAATTTCTAAATAGATTTCCGCTGAAACCTTATAAAAGACTTCCTCTGCATGTTTTCAATGTCTTTTTTAAGTTTTCTTATAATTGGAGGGGCTTGTGATATAGCTCGGTTGGCAAGTCTGTTGCTTCCTGAGCCGATGTCCGTGAATTCGAGCCCAAGAATAAACATCGAACACAGTTGTACCGGATAAGTTTTTCAATAACGATCCGCCAACTGCAACGTTGATAGAGTCGCGAATGCCATAAAAATGGTAAAACGACTATAATCGAAACAAAAAAAAATTATAATTGGATGGTAGAATCGAACACATCGATGAGCAATAATAATTTAAAATTTAAAAATTTACAAATGAAATTGAATTGTACAAAACTAAAAACTTCAGATTAAATTACTAAAAGTCTCGTGCGTTGGATTTGGTTTTAATTTTTTGCATAAAATGAACGTTTAATTGTCTAATTCCTATTGTAAATTTGATTCCTACTCGGCAATCAAAGTGTTGAGATCGCAGCCTTGAACTTTCAACCCTCAGTTTTATTAATTGTTTCCCTATGAGGAGTTCCGAAAGTATGAAAATGGATGGTTCCTAAAAGCTGGAACATTAGTTTTCAGTCAAAATAGTTATTAGATTCTCAACCACTGCTCATCTCAATATATTTCTAACAGGCGAGTAGTTCTTTCTATCCTAAATGAAGGCACATTATTACAATCAAATGCCTCGCACCGGTACCACGTGCTTTAAACAGTAGAAGGAAAAAAAACCCACCAAAAGTTCTAATTCCAAATTGTTTATGCTCAGCAAGCATTGATTTGCTTTTTAGTACAGGAGAATTTTGGATCGTCGTTTCTAATGCCCATGGTGATTGTCACGAATATACGTCGACACGTCTCATCTCAGCGCAAACTTAGTGATGACGCAACAATAATACATCGGTTTAAGCAAATGTCAGTTGAAACGGAATGTTAGGTATATGAATAATAATTAGCAACGCAAAGAAGATCAGAAAACTCAAAGTCATTCTATTGTGATCTAGAAGTACCTTCTCAAAAATTTAGGGAATTTATAATAGATTTAATTGAACTTCAGTGAAGATTTGTGAGCACCCACATATGAATATTTCTCCAAACAGTAAGTTTAACTTAAATTGCACAGTCAGACTTTAACGCTGTATATCATGAAATTCACAGTACTTTCGATCATCAAACTGACCACTTAGAAACACGAGAACATCAACCGACTATTCGGAACATTCGCAGGCCTTAAGGTGAATACTTGTGATTTGAAATGTACCCCTTTTAAGTAGTTATTATCACAACAGGCGCGATACGATACAATCCGTTGGTTTCAAACAGTTCTCAGACAGGTACAGAAATTCGATCGGAAATTATCAAGGTTATGATATTCACAACGATTCGAGGTCGCTCACATATGAGTTTATAGGAAGAAGCAGTAAACGTAAGACATTTATATTACTTTAAAGATATTCTCTAACCATTGTTATTTTAGAAATATTTTAATACACACCTACGTATTAAACTATTGGAATCGTTTGCTTCCCGAAAACCCCACATTAAAATATTTGTTTATAGTCCAAGATGCGTAGGACTACGAAATCTACCGCTACCCTAAAGAGTGGAGTGACTAACAAGAAGATGATACCGAAGTCTGCTAACCGGTGTAAAGCCTGCTCCAAACAAGACACCGACCAAATGGTGCAATGCGATTGCTGCGAATTGTGGTACCATTTCCAGTGTGCAGGAGTAACACAGGAGGTTGCAGATCAACCTTGGAACTGTGCCGAGTGTCTCACAGATGATGTAAATGTCATTCACGTCCCTAAAACTGTATCATTGGCCATACCGCAAGATGACTTACAAGGTTTTTCGGTAAATCCTCCCTGCGACACAATCGGTAAAATTAATCTCCCACTTACAACGAGCGAAATCATATCGCTCGAAAAATTAACCCCTATGAGTGCATCAATATCGAAACCATCAGAAATAGTTATTCCCCCCATCGCTAGTTTATCGGTCAATCGGTCTATGCTGTGTACTATAGTGGATTGTTCAAGAGCACTTGCTAGCTCAGAAAGTTGTGTTCCAATTATAGAATCCCAAACTGTTTACCCTACATCGTCGATTCCCCATAATACAACTGTTTCTGCTGCCGGAGCATTTGCTAAAGAAGTTGCCGCGCCGATGAAAAACACAGCTGAAACATCAGAGGCGGATCCTAATCAATTTCGCGAAGGACTAACTGTTCAACAAATTTATTATCGGGCTCCAGGTTCCAGACAAGCTTCAGTTCATCGCCGAGCAGATCTAGAGCTTCAAAGATTGGAGGAGATACAGCGATTGGAAGAAGAAGAACACAGGCGTAAGATGGACAATCTCAACAAACGTTTCGAGCTGCTCCAAGAAATGGCCAGTGATTCTTCTCAAATATCCGTCGATGGGATACCACCGTTAAACAAATCTCAGGAGCAGGTAGCGCAGTGGTTAACTGATACAGGAAATCCGGGACAGCTGCAACTGAATAACTCCAAAAGACGACTTGATGCCGCAAATTCAAACCAGTTCGCTGACGTTCACACACTGGATCGCCAAAAACATAGTCCAAGAGGTGCAATACCCAACGAACCAGAACGCACTAACTATCCGATCGTGCAACCGATGGGAGATGGCCCTTTTATTCCACCACATCGATCTACCCCGCAGAAGGTTAACATCCAAGTGTCTCCGAGAGACTCTGACAACCATCATGACCTTACCACCAGCCATGTGGCAGCACGTCAAGCAGCTTCTCGCGAGTTACCGTTTTTTAGCGGAGTTGCAGAAGAGTGGCCTTTATTCATCTCAACTTTCCACACAACTACTAGCATGTGTGGATATACGCAAGACGAAAACCTTATTCGACTCCAACAGTGTCTACGAGGCAAAGCGCATGAAGCAGTTCGTTGTATGTTGATGCATCCCGCCAACGTACCAACCATTATTCCACACTAAGAATGTTGTTCGGGAATCCGGAAGTAATAGTTTTCAACCTAATTACAAAAATTCGGAATTCTTCGTCCCCTCAAGCAAATCAGCTTGACACCATTGTCGAATTCGCTCTTACGGTCAAAAATCTATGCGCAACGATTGAAGCGTGTGAACTAGATGAATTCACTTACGATGTTTCTCTTTTGCGTGAACTAGTTGAAAAACTTCCAACAATGTATTGGCTTAAGTATCGGCGCACGATCACTCACGTGACAATATTTACGTTCTCAAATTGGTTATATGAACTTGCTGAGACAGTCTCACCTATTGCAAAGCTATCGTTAAAAGAACCGCAAACCATCAAGCTCAGGAAAAGTCCACATTTCGAACCTGAAGACAAATTTCCACCTCAACGAGAGTTCTCCGAGAAACTTTGCAGAATCTGCAGAGGCGACTGTTCAAATATAGAAAAATGCAAACGTTTCAAAGCTCTGAGCTATAAAGCTCGTTTGTCAGCTGTGAACGAGTTTAAACTTTGCAAAATATGCCTACGAAATCACACAACTCCATGTAGGTCTCAGAAATCTTGTGGTGAAGATGGATGCTCCTATAAACACCATGCATTGTTGCATAATTTTGGGGGCAATGATACAGCAGCCTCAGAAGTTCAAAATAGTTCGAATCCTTCTTCACGCGAGTGTTATTTGCATCACTATTCCAACACCGAAGCACTATTTAGAGTAGTCCCAGTGACCTTGTACGGCCCTAGAAAAATCGTGTCCACGTATGCCTTTTTGGACGATGGCTCTTCGTTAACTCTGATTGAATCATCTCTTGCATCTGAGCTTGGGGCGGAAGGTAAAGCTGAATCATTATGTTTACGTTGGACGAATAGCGAAACCAGGACAGAATCAAATTCACAGAATGTGTCGATGGGAATTTCAGGAACTGGTTATCATCAGCGAAAATATCGGCTGCACGAGGTTCATACTGTCGAAAATCTTGATCTTTTTCAGCAATCTTTAGACATGGAATAAATGAAAAAAAGATACAAACATTTACGAGATGTCCCAGCGGAATCCTACAGTGATGTTCAACCACAAATTCTCATTGGAATTAATAATACTAATCTTGGTTACGCATTCAAAGGTCGCAAAGGTAAAATGCACGAACCAGTCGGAGTAAAAACACCCCTCGGATGGCTTGTTTACGGTGGCAGTGAAACATCTAACTTAAATTTCATCGGATATCACTCTATTGACAAATGTCAATCTGAACACAATACTGAACCACTACAAGCGGAAACACAGGATTTTCTTTCCATTTGTAATCCGGATTCTTCTGAGCCATCGGCATTAGCTGAGTCAAGCCAAGATCGGTTGTCTGACACATTGGTGAAAGCAATCACTCGCGCAAAAACCAGTTGTTTCGAAAAGCACTCTTTTAGGGGATTTGATAAATTCTATTCACCTTACAGCAAGTTAATCATTCTCACTATACTACTACTTGTACTTCCTGGTTTACAATGGTATTCAAAATTACAGCATGAAAAATCGATAACAGATAATCATCGCAAAATGATGCAAAGTTATTCGTCGATAACAAGTATTACAATGTTGACTGATCCAATGACAATACATTGTCGTGTTTCAATGAACAATACTTTCGTTTCAAGACTTTCACCATTCATAGGACCTTCTGCATTTACTAGATCAGACGTAAGTGGATTCTTATATGATTTAGTTGAACGGAAAACCGAAAAGCGATGGGGAGGTAAAATGACTTATTCAACCACTAAAACAATGTCAATTTGTTACATTCTGGTTTGGAGGGGGTTACCGATTCAAACATCCAATGATCGAGGGACACAGTTGGTAATGGCAAAATATAAGCCTTTGAATGCACTTCGAGGTATCGTTCAAGGTATGGTTCAAGGAAAATTAAATCCACTGGTAAACCATGGCAGTTGTCAACTAAAAGCGTGAACCGCTTCACAGGATTGAAAAGGAATGTAAACTCTCAGCAATGGACTTGAATAAATTCATCGGAAATTACATAACGAAATGAGTGATATCGGCTGAAATAAGTCACAACAGAAAAATAAGAAAGCGGCTATTCATATATCAACTTTAAACTTTCAACATCCTTCTGTGAAGTCAGATGAAGTCACTTCTGTGAAGTCAGATGCTAGATATTCGACGTAAAACAAAGTAAACCATGGTGATGGCATACTTGGGGGGGAGTGTCACGAATATACGTCGACACGTCTCATCTCAGCGCAAACTTAGTGATGACGCAACAATAATTCATCGGTTTAAGCAAATGTCAGTTGAAACGGAATGTTAGGTATATGAATAATAATTAGCAACGCAAAGAAGATCAGAAAACTCAAAGTCATTCTATTGTGATCTAGAAGTACCTTCTCAAAAATTTAGGGAATTTATAATAGATTTAATTGAACTTCAGTGAAGATTTGTGAGCACCCACATATGAATATTTCTCCAAACAGTAAGTTTAACTTAAATTGCACAGTCAGACTTTAACGCTGTATATCATGAAATTCACAGTACTTTCGATCATCAAACTGACCACTTAGAAACACGAGAACATCAACCGACTATTCGGAACATTCGCAGGCCTTAAGGTGAATACTTGTGATTTGAAATGTACCCCTTTTAAGTAGTTATTATCACAACAGGCGCGATACGATACAATCCGTTGGTTTCAAACAGTTCTCAGACAGGTACAGAAATTCGATCGGAAATTATCAAGGTTATGATATTCACAACGATTCGAGGTCGCTCACATATGAGTTTATAGGAAGAAGCAGTAAACGTAAGACATTTATATTACTTTAAAGATATTCTCTAACCATTGTTATTTTAGAAATATTTTAATACACACCTACGTATTAAACTATTGGAATCGTTTGCTTCCCGAAAACCCCACAGTGATGGTGAAAACAATCCCGCCAAAGGAAACGAAAATCGGTTGCCAAATGGGTGCCATGACTTTTGATTCGTGTGAATAAAACCGAAAGTTGTATGGGAGGGTCCCTTTTTTTAGGTGGGAGGGGCTCAAAACTATTACTCAAACCTTACCATGGTCCAAAAACATAACTGTACCAAATTTCAGGCTGATCGGTTAAGCGGTATGGATTTGTATAAGGTGCATACAAACAAACATATATAGTCCAACTAATCTTTGTATATTAGAAGAGAAGAAGAAGAAGATGTTCGTCAACTTATGTCGTGAGCCGGAATACTATGCAAATATAATAAAAATCTTAGAAAACTTAAAATTCACATTAACATATTTAAAATATAGGACTGTGATAAAAATATTCACAACTATGCTTCAGGGTATAAATAGCAAAGAGAAAATTTTTAATTTTAGTACTCCTTCCAATCTTCATTATTTTACTGAAAACTACTACTGATATTTTCGAAAAAAAAAAATAATTCTCACGGTGTTTGAAGTAGTTAGTTAATGATGTCAAATCTTTTAATTTAAATAGTTATACCATGCATAGGAATATAAAACCAATAATTTAAACCAGTATCTACCCTTTTCATTCCTTTTTTTTTCAGAGCCCCCAAGAACGACGAAAATGCAATAAACTCGAACGTTCGGCACAAAATCGTAGTGATGGGATCAGCTAAGGTTGGGAAAAGTTCCATCATCACCCAGTTCCTGTACAGTACCTTTTCGCCGAAATACAAACGAACGGTCGAGGAAATGCACCACGGGCACTTTTCCGTGGGCGGCGTTAACCTGACCCTGGACATCCTGGACACATCCGGTTCGTACGAGGTAAGTTTGGCCCCAAGAATAGAATTTTACAGCCCAGGTATAACGTGCTTCTGACACGCGTCGACTGACAGACGGGTTTCGGTAAGCCTTGGCTGCCATAATCGAAGACTGAGGCTCCTTTTTCCGGATCCGGATGAGTAATGAATCTCATTAAAAACATGTAGGACTATTCCGGTTCCCCTAGAGGAAGTCAGGAAAAGTCAACGGTTTAAGGCCAAATTTTCCACCCTGAAGGATGTTAATGGGGTACTGAGAGTGTTTGACCTTTTTTGCTACCCCGTAAAATAGCAACAATGGCCCAGCAAACAGCCAGCCATTTCCGCTTCCGGTTTTCCCAACTCAGCTCAACTTTGGCTGAAGCCAGCCAGCAGCCCATTGAGGGAAAAAATTCCGACAATTTTCCAGACCCCTTGGCACAAAACGAATGAGGTAGCGGGTGAAAAACGGTGGAAAATTTGTGTACACAAACCCCGAAAGCCAAACATCAACAACAAATGGACGAGTTGCTAGAAGGCTTCATGCACTTCTGTCTCGCCGTGCCGTTGAAAAGCTTAGCAAATCAACGCAACGACGCCCCGATGCTGGGAAAACACGTGCGGTGCGGTGGGTGAGACGTGAGAAAATCATTCACCTACAGCAACGATACTTGGTACGTGCTGAATTCCGGTGAGATGAGTCACCGCCGCGGCCAAGCCAGTGCTCGTTAATGGGCGATGCAAAATACCAAAGGGCGAGATGTTTCGTCGTTTCGTCATGATTGGGGCAATGTAAATGAATCCTGTAACGGCTCAGAGAGCCCGAGGGATGACGAGCAGTGGCTAGTAATTTCATAATGAGCTCGGTTCGTTGCACAGGGTTTGTACATTTTATGGGTATTTGTGACATTTCCAGTTCGCAAGAAATACCTGAATTTCATGGTTTTGGTAAGTCGTGTTGTTTCATATTCAAAGCACGGCAAGGGTTTTATATGGGAAAATGAACTTCATAAAGGGCGAACACGAAATTATTGCGACACCGAAAATATAATGCCAATTTTCTCATTATAATTAGGATCATACCAAAAATGTGGGGTAGTTTTATACATATAATTACATTAATTATCAAATGAATAGCTAACCGATGGAGCTTTGAGTGTAAAATTGAACGCATTTTCCAGGACACTTTTAGAAAAGTGCATGATGCCAAATCTGGCCAAAATAGCGGAGCTTCATCATGCTGCTGCAAGAACGGCAAAAGGCGCTTCTCGAGGCTTATCTTCAAATCAGAGATCTCGCCATTTACTGCGCCCTTTGTCACAGAAGGTTCACTCCTCAGTCCGTAAGAGCAGATGTCCTACCAAAAGAGATATTTCAAGAAGAACTTCGAAATTTTTTTCTTTTTAAATTTGTCGTCCACATCGAACTTGCTCTTGCCGATGAAAAACTCCAACTCTGGAATTTGTATTGGCGATTTGCAGCAAAACTATTTTGCATGCAGCGCCAACTAGATTTCAGTTACAGAACTAACAAAAGGATGATGATAGCTGATTTTTAACACTGCAGTCAATGTGAGTTGTATAAAAAATGTGTTTTTTGCGGAAACTAGCAAATTTCAGACAGTAAATATGGCAGAACCGGGTAAGAAAATTTTTGATTTACCAGTCCTGAGGGTTTTTGTACAAGCAAATTTAGTTTTTATGTAATGTTGTAATAAAAACATTTGTGACTTTTTAAGATTAAATCCAAGGAAAAGCTGTTTATTTATTTATTTGGAGTCTTTGACCGTGAAGTCATTTAGACTTAAAGTCTTAAAATTAAAAGTTAACCTAAGTAACATACAATGTATCATTTTAAAATTAAGTTCAATCACGGATCGAACGTTTAGACATCGAATTTGATACGTTAAAGTCGAACAGGTGGGAAACTTCGTTGAAAGCATGACAGCATCGATGTAGTGGATGATTTTGGCCAAAACTCGTTCTGCTTCTTGGTAGCCAGAGAAAATTTTGATTGCGTAGTTGTCGAGCTGGAGCGTGCAAATTGAGAGAATGCAGCAGTTGCGGGCAATCAATAACGTTTGTTAAGATGTCGTACACGAAGATCCGTTGCAAGTACGTCCTCCTATTACTCAAAGACGTCAGTGATAGAAGACCACATCTCTCGGAATAAGGTGGTAAACGTACAGAATCTCGCCAGGGCAATCTTAGTAGTGCATAGCGAAGAATTTTTTTCTGGACCCTCTCTATCCTTTCGATGTGAACGGACTGGTAAGGTGCCCAAACAGGTGCAGCATATTCCAGTACACTTCGTACTAACGAGCAGAATACTGTTTTAAGAGCATAGGGGTCTTCAAAACTCAGTGTATTTCGGCGAAGAAATCCGAATAAGGCAAACGCTTTTGCTGTGGTTGTCGAGATTGTCGTAATTTTACAATTATTCTGAAATGAATATCAAGGAAACTCTTTAATTGTTGGCAGCAGTGAAAACTGCTGAACCAAACAAGACCAATTTCTTCTCCATTTGATGCCTTCTTTTTGGAGAATGGAGGGACCGTCAACTTGGAGGAACCGTCATCTTGAAGGAACCGTCATCTTGGAGGAACCGATGCTTCCACTTCGAGATTAGTCAAACGAATGAGCCCAACTACGCTGGGTACGCTCTTTTTATAGCGTCAAATACCCGAGCGTCAGAGAAATGGGCGGAGCCAAATCGATGGGTTTTTACTCTCTGGATTAAAATTGATAAAGAGAACATTTTTCGTTCAGAACTTTTTTTATTTTGTATGCCTATGGATGCTCAATTATATTTCATTTCTTTATATTCTAATTTTCCATCTATATCCTCTACAGAGATATGCTGTGCGAACGAGAGCTTTTGATCGAAAGTAACTCCGAGATCTTTTATCGTTGAAACTCTTTCTAAGGTGGAGTCCCTGAGCGAATATTCGTATACAATTGATGCTCTAGTCCTGAAAAAACTTATGCATTTACACTTTCCGACATTCACTTCCATCCCATGCGTATCACACCATAATAATAATTTGTTCATATCTTCCTTAAGCGTAATGCAGTCCACTATCGAGTCAATGACTCTGTAAATTTTTAGGTCATCGGCGTACAGTAGTTTAGTCGAGTTGAGGTAGGTAGCTATGTCGTTTATGAAAAGCACAAAGATAAGCGGCCCTAGGTGACCACCTTGAGGAACACCGGACGGCATGTCGAATTCTTTAGAGTGTGTTCCTCGGATGTTTACGTAACCTTGACGTTTTACCAGGTAGGAATGCAGCCATTTTATTATCCATGAAGGAAAACCGTAGCGTTCGAGCTTTGTTGTTGCTATGCTGTGTTGTACTTTGTAGAAAGCCTTAGCAAAATCGATATTGAATCAACTTGCATTTTTCTTTTTTTGTTGCGGTGTGCAATTCATTTACATAGCACATCAGATTTGTCAGCGTTGATTTTTTCTTTACAAATCCGTGCTGGTATTCGGTGAGTATTGGTTTAGCTGCTGAATATAGCCTTTCGTATATCAGAGACTCGAGGACTTTGGAAAAGCAGCACAATATTGATATGGGCCGGTAGTTCTCTACACGGTGAGAGTTTCCAGATTTAAGGATTGGAGATACTGAAGCAGTTTTCCAGTGGCTGGGAAAAGCACATTCAGAAATCGATCTGTTGAAAATTATACGTAGCGGTACGGCAAGAGATGCTGCGATTTTTGATACCAACGACGATGGAATCCCATTAGGACCGGGCCCTTTCGACGGATCGAGCTTACTCAAAGCAATAAACACCTCCTCAATAGTGAAATCAGGCTGTGGCAGCCTAATGTTGTAGGTAGGCAAAGATTCGAAGTAGGCGTCGTCACAGTTTAAGGTTTGCGGACTATACACACTGCTGAAAAATTCGGCAAACAAATCAGCTGACTCTCTATCAGTTCCCGATGTGCGTTCCTTGAACGTGACAGATGAAGGAACAATGTTTGTGAGGCGGCGGCTATTGATATACTTCCAAAAAGTAGAGGGATCTTGCTTTATACCACGTTCAATATTCTGGATGTATCGCTCAAAGGTGGAATTGCGCAGAGCCGCATAATCGTTCTCTAGTCTCAATAGGAGTGCTTTATTAGTATCCGTTTTGCTTCGGAAGTTGCGTTCCGTTAGAAATCGACATGGTGGATGTGCTTGACTACGTTGGAGATTCTGTCCGGCCAATCTAAGAAGGGTCCGCTGTTTTTAAAGCCAATCACGTACATTTTATCGGTTTCAGTGAGAAAACGTATGAATTTGTAAAGCTGACAGGATATGTTACACAAAAATCACATCCAACCGCAGTGCTTCATCACATCAGCTTGAACTCACACACTCCATTTCTTCATGGATTTTAAGCTGTAGTTGCAAAACCGGAACAAGAAAGTTAATAATAGTTCAATTACTCAAAGATCAACTTTATTAAGAACCTACTATTTGAAAAATAAGAGTTTTATTTTTTTATTTTCTGAGGAAATTTAAATCTTTTTATTGTACACTTTGAAAGATTAGTGAAGGAAAGTTATTTTAATACACAGTTCATGATAACATAACATTAATTAATAACAATTAAAGTCTTCACATGTGATAACCTTTATATCGTCCACAACACTCAATATGCTGAAATCTAGCGTATCTTGAAGAGTCTTAAAATTTTTTATAATGTCGAAGCCAATTTGGAGCACACACGCAACATTCTGTTAAAGTTTTGCGACCGTTTGCCGATGCAGCAGTTAGTTTAATGTCCGGAAACGATGTTTTCTTCAAAACTCGGCGCGAATCTACAACGGTGTTTTAATGGGTTTATTTTCAGGCACTGCTTTAAATATAAACAAAAAACTTACGGGCTATGAAATCTCCATCTTTGAAATGCTTTGAACAAATTTTTTTCGAATGGTTCCTCGAAAATTCCAACAATTTTGTCCACTTAACGAACGCACAACTTCCGAAACAGGGAACATTCTTACTCCAGGTGCGTCTTCCAGGCTGTTGCTCGTTGACTCCACACAGCTGTTTCCGGAAAACTAAAAAATAATGAATATCGATCAACAGACGGGTTTTGAAGATATGAACGATTGTGTAGAACACATTTTCTTACCATTTTCTCCAATCCAATCTGGATAAATACTACTTCAAACACGGAAAAATAGAAAATTTCCGTTTTGTTTTGGAAAAATAGTACGCGAAATGACATTTCCATCCAAAATATCATCATTTTGATCGAA
Organism: Uranotaenia lowii; assembly: GCF_029784155.1. NCBI lineage: Eukaryota > Metazoa > Arthropoda > Insecta > Diptera > Culicidae > Uranotaenia > Uranotaenia lowii. The sequence continues at coordinate 355,230,448 of NC_073692.1, forward strand.
GTGCCCTCTGAACGTCGTTTGGAACTGCAAATCGCCAATAAAATCGGCTTTTCACATAGCAGCCATATTTTGTTAGCATCTTCTTGTAGAGCTTCCGTGCCCGAGTTTTAGCCGTCGATTGTTGCCGTTCATCGCGGATTGGGAAGTTCTGTACCTTTGATGTATATAGTCCAGCTTTCTTCTTTGCAATCTTGACGTAGCTATGCGACATGCCGATCTTTTTAAACAAATCACGGCTTGAGACATTGGGATTTGGTTTAATCAACCGCTTCATCTTTCCCTCTGATTTTTTGCTCTCCGGTCCCGGTTTTCGTCCAGCTTTTTTGCTGTGGTCCAACGTCAACCGATTCAACACTCTTGAGACGGTTGAATGATGAATGAATTTCTCCCAACTGCCGGTGCGACAGGTCAGGAAATTGGTGTTTGGAAAGAATTTGTTCTCTCGACGCGCGTTAGCTTACCTCCATTTTCGTTGAATCGAAAAACACGACTTCGAGTTTGACGGCATGTAAACAATTCACATCAATGAAAGATTTGCAAAATTGTGTTGATTTTTACCCAATAGTAAAACAGTTATACCATGTTGAATGTGTCGGTATTATTATTAATTACTAGCAGATCCCGTACGAACTTCGTTCCGCTTTTAACTTTAAAGCTGATGATTTTGTATTTGGTTGGTAATTTGGACACATTTTCACCAAAACATTGCTTAAAATACTAAACAGAATTTGCAAGAGACCTACTTGCTTGTCTACCAAATGGAAATTTAAAATAAAAAGTTGATTGACTGTTGCAAAGAACACCCGTTTACGAATTGTTGTCTTTTATGGATGCATAAAAACGAAATTATGTCTAAAATATTTAAAACGCAATATTAACAACCCCTTTTCTGTCGTCTTATTAAAAATTTTAATTCATAACTCAATTGTCCGTTTTGTGAAACACCCGTGAATGAATTTTTGTCTGGATCTCATGCATAATAAAACAATTATTGCAAAAACATTGAACAGTAAATGTTGATGACCCCTTTTTCTGTCGTCTAATAGAAAGTTTGTTATCAGGAATCGATTCCGCGTCCTGCAAAACTCTTGTGTTTTAATTTTTGCCTCGATATGATGCCTAACAACGTAATTATTGCAAAGAAAAATCGTAAATTTTTTAAGGCGAACACTTTTATTGATTCCTTGTCAAAATTTTACACGTGAAATCAATTACATGTGCTGTAAAGCTCCCATTTGCAAATTTTCATTATAATCCGATGTATAATCAAAAAATGGGGCTTATTCTGAGAGTCACGTGACGTGATGTGCAAAATAGTCACCTCGTTGTGCCGACTGCAGAAATCACTCTAGGCTTCTGCTTCTGAAGTTTCAGCTCAAATGTCCTGTGATCGATTTTTGGAGCTCATTTATACTAATATTTCTTTTCTGAAACATTTCCTGGAGTCAGGTTAAAGAAGTGAAATTTTGTGAGCCACATCACTCGGCTCGCAGAATAACCCCCAATACAGCAAAAACAGTGAACAGATAATATGGACGACCATTTTTGCCGACCCCTGACTCGAGATTTGAAATCTGAAACAATTGAGCGTCTCTCAAAACTTCTATGTGGAAATTTTCATTTCAATCCAATGCATAATAACGTCGATACCGCAAAAACATTGAACAGTTTATATGGACGACCCCTTTGGCAAACCTCTGAATAAAAATTCGACTCCTGAAATCAATTACTCGTTCCTTGAAACTCCCACTTACCAAGTTTCCATCTTAATCCAATGTATTTAAGCATTAATATCGCAAAAACAATGAACAGTTCATATTGCCGACCCCTTCTACAAAATTTGATAACTGGAATCGATTGTCCGTTCCTTAAAATCCCCGTCTTCAAATTTTCATCTCAATACAATGCATAATAACGCCAATATCTTAAAAACATTGAAAAGTTTATATGGATGACCCCTTTGGCCGACCCCTGATTCTGAATTTAATACCTGTAATCGATTGCTCGTCCCTCAAAACACTCATGTGCCAATTTTCATATCAATCCAATGCATAATAACGTCAATATAGTAAAAACACTGGATAGTTCATATGGACGACCCCTTTTGCCGACCCTGGACACAAAATTTAATACCTGGAATCAATTTCTCATCTCTCAAAACCCCTATGTGCAAATTTTTGTCACAATCCGACGATAAATAACGTCAATATCGCGAAAACAATATTTGTCTTGTATGGACGACCCGCTTTAGAAGGGGTCATCCAAAAATCTGAAAACATTTTTCATCATTCCTGGGCCTGATGAGTATTCATGCCAAATTTCATCTCTCTAGCTCTTAAGATGGCTGAGCCTATAGTGGACAAACAAACAAACAAACAAACCCACAGAAATTGCTTTTTATATATATAGACTAGCTGATCCCGTACGAACTTCGTTTCGATTTAAATCATTGGTACGTCAAAATGAGTTTAGAAAATGAATTCGAAACATTCTTTCGACAATTTTGGGGAAAAAATTCAACAGTGTTTAAAGTCGCTACTGTTACTATTACTTGAAATTCAAATTAAACGGTTGATTGGCTTTTTATTAAAATTTATGTGAGAGTGTTTTCTTCTCGATCGGTTGCAAAATGTAGACATTATGGCAGAAACATGTACTATTTGTTTATGTCCACGACTCTTTTGCTTGACCTTCACACTTAAATTGGTATCAATTAACTGCTTCCAACAAAATTATTGCACCAAACACTGAACTTTCAATGAAACCCTCTTTTTCTGTCCCATGGCCCGAAATTCGATAATTGAAACTGTGGGTTCTACTTTGGGCAACATACCTGTTCTCGTGACACTACCTGACCTGATGCGCTGGATTGCCGGAAGGGAGGTCGCCTGCGCCGTGGGAGGTTGTTGCTACGCTTGCTGCGCGTTCGCGGTATTCTTGCTCAAGGAGGAGCGATGCATGACTGACTGGCTGACCGCTGATGTGACAGCAGGACGCGAGCGAAGAATGGGCGAAGTGTCGGCTGACGAGGGGCTATCGAATGGCAACCATCTAACATGTACTAACATTGGCATACTATGGAATATCCACTCTCCACATCCCCCTTCTACTCTCGATAAATAAAAAAAACATTGAAAGAATTATGGTAGAATACCCTGACACCATGTTCATATCATGTTTAGATTAAAAAATTTCAATGATTTTTTTATATCCAATGTACTTTTGGCTAGCACTGCCGCTTTACATCCTATTCGAATCTTGTTCGTGATTTTTAAAAAAACATTCAGCCATAATTTGACTGTTCCTATTTCATCGTGCATGTTTTCAAAACAAGAAGTAAACAAAACTAGATGATTTCGCTTTCAACATAAACAAAGTCGTAAGAAAAAAAATAATTTTCCAAATTTCATACGTTCGTACTTGCGAGAGAAGGATAAAACTGTTCCGACGTTAATCGCATGACGGTGTCTTCTATATATGGGCTGTAAAGTGTCCAATCTGTCGCGTACGTGCCTACTTTTGGGAGATCGATCCACGCGTCTTGTCCAGGCACTGAATACCACCAAACGTATAGGAACTCCGGATCCATGAAAAACCAGTCACCCTGAAGAGAGGCAACTAGGGTCGCGAAATAGCCAACGAAACACTACTAACCGAATCTGGACGACGAGATCAATACGATGTGCATACAAGTACGTAAGCAGCGCTCCGGTTGTGGTCAAAAAATACTGCCGAATCTGAATAAAATGTCACTGCTTCTTTTCGTCGCTTCAGGAACAAACAATTGGCCAAAAATACTAAGGTATGTATTAAGGAAAACTTAGTTTATCTGGACAACGTTATTCAGTTTCCTTCTTATTTCATTTTAATAGTGATATGCCGGTGCCACGAAACTGGAAGAACATTCATGAAAGCAAAACAGACAATCTTAAGATGATGATGCAGCTTGGATTCGTCATCCGTGTTACAGATCGAGGTTATCAGGGTTTTGGCGAGCGAAAAACCGGAAGCTTGCTGATCAGTTCTATAACGTATGACTTATGCACGGACACCTGGAATTGGTTATTTCCGTTTGGACGTCATCATCAACAACGATTGACCCCTTGAGAATAAAGCTGCTAAAATTCCGTAGCCACATCTTGTAAGAGTCGTGTATGGTTTAATCACTGGCGGCAACTGATTGAATCCGCCGGAAGTGAAGAGCGGTAGAGAATAGTGATGGGATTCAGCTACCTACTGCTGGTTTGGACCTTTGGACTGACTTGCCGCATGACTGGGTGAATCCAACGACAATGGAGAGAGTAATAATTATCGCTCTCCCTCTAATTTATCTAACCATACAAGCGAATCGGTACAGGATAGATTTTGAGAAAGGTCACTTAAACGAATTCCTAAGCGCCGCCTTTACCGTTCGTATTTTGGTGATCAATCAAAATTTGGGCAGAGTGGTTTGTTAACACATCAATTCGTATTTAAAACAGTTTTTTTTAAACTTGCAAATAAAAAGAACACAAATAAACCCATGAAAATCTATGTTAAATGTTTCTTATCATAAACCATTGTTAGGACGAAATGTATGTGTTTTCCTTTTAGCAAAAATAGAATGGAGTATACAGTTACTGTACGAACCATACGCAATATTTTCTTTAAAAATTGTACTGCCGCTGCTAGTTTTTTTTCGCTCCACATAATATACAAAGTTAGATTTTAGATGCCATTTTGCTTTGCTCGAAGAATCAACCAAATGCAGTTTTTTTCTCTAGAACTTAGACTCTTTATGATGCTTCTCATTGATTCTATTATTCTGATTTTAATATGGGTATCAACTTGGATACCCTCAAAACAAGAATTGCTGAAGTGACTTAGTAATGGAGTGTCCCACAAAACCGTGTAATGCTGGTTCCAGATATCGAAAGATTTCTCTATGAAACTAATGGTAGGTTTCATAACGTGTATGCTATGATTCAAAGCCGCTCAGTGAATGACACCGTCTTGAGTGCCTTACAGAACCAGCGACTTTTTCATAGATTTTTCGGAGCACAAACCCCTTGCACTTAAAACTGACCTTAAAATGAGTAGTGAGGTCAGAAAAAGGCTCAAATACGTGCTCTGAACGGTATCAGGTAACTTAATTCAACGATGTCGCATTCCGTTCAAGCTACCCGACTGAAGCTTGATAAGGTACTTTAATTTCCGTTCGCTACAAGAAATATATTTTCAATGAAGTGAGCACCAAAGATTTCAGTCCATTCGTAATTATCACCATAAGAGAACTTGCACTGCTTGAATCAATTCCTTCGGCACGGTGACCCTTATATTTTATATGATAGAATGAAGAGTTATGCTTCTAAAATTTACGTTCGTCAATCAAGTAACTAAGCAAAAATATTTCCTGTAAGCTGACAAAGCGTTATTTTTGGCTTGAGGATTTAACTGTTTCATTATCGTTAATTATGGGCTAACTGACAAACATTATTTTCTAAGTTCTAATATTTCTCGATGCAGGATTCATGGTATCATTTTATTGCAGTTTTTGTTACTGCATTATGCTACAACTAATGCAAATATTACCATTAACAAGCCTCGATGATTTACTCGATTTCGAAAGTTTCTACCGCGCCAGATGTAAATATTATTCTTATATTCGCTTCAAAATACCCAGTAGAGGGTATTCGCAGATCTTATTTCAATGACAACATCTACTACTACTCTAAACATTTTTCCATACTATTTACTGCCGGCAATTTTTATCGATTCAGTTATTTGCAAAGCGAAACATCATTAAGGCGAAAGGCTTCATCGCGCAAAACTCGAAATACCCTTCAAACATATCATATTGACGGAAGCCTTCATCGCGCCAAACTCATTCAACTGGTTTTTTGACGGAAGTCTTCACCACACAGTTGATAACTATCCGTTATCCAGTCTATATCTCGCCAAACTACTGTAGGAAGCCTGCATCGCGTCAGATTTTCTCAATCAAATTTTCAACATAACCAGGCGGAAGTCTACATCGCGCCGAACTACTGACGGAAGTCTGCATCACGTCAGATTTTCTCAATCAAATCTTCAATCCAACAAGGCGGAAGTCTGCATCGCGCCAAACTACTGACGGAAGTCTGCATCACGTCAGATTTTCTCAATCAAATTCATAACACAACTAGGCGGAAGTCTACATCGCGCCAAACTATTGACGGAAGTCTGCATCGCGTCAGATTTCCTCAATCAAATCTTCAATGCAATCAGGCGGAAGTCTGCATCGCGCCAAACTACTGACGGAAGTCTGCATCGCGTCAGATTTCCTCATTCAAATTTTCAATGCAACAAGGCGGAAGTCTTCATCGCGCCAAACTACTGACGGAAGTCTGCATCGCGTCAGATTTTCTCTTTCAAATTTTCAATACAACAAGGCGGAAGTCTACATCGCGCCAAACTACTGACGGAAGTCTGCATCGCGTCAGATTTTCTTAATCAAATTTTCAACATAACCAGGCGGAAGTCTTCATCGCGCCAAACTACTGACGGAAGTCTGCATCGCGTCAGATTTTCTCAATCAAGTTTTCAATACACTAATAAAAAAAAAAAAGGCTTCGATCATTAAAAGCACATTTAAGGAAACACTTATTATTATTTTTTCGGGGAAAACATTACACATACACAATGTTATTTATATTTTGAATAATGATCTACAATAGCACAAATTGCAATTTTCTGTTTGATTACTTTGATAAACGTAAATTAATGGCTTGTTAGGATTCTCTTATTAGTGTGTTTTAGAATGTTTGCTTTTCATTTTAATTTCCAGGACACCACTCGGTATACTCGTTTAGTTGTAAGACAAAGTTTATTCTTTTCGGATTTCCGCATAAGTAAATCATCATCATAGCCATGAGCTGGCGGCTTCACTACGATTTTCATGTCCTAGGTCGATTAAAAAAATGGCTACCGCAAACTTTATCCAATTGAAAATTCTTGAGTAGTTGGTTCTCAAAATATTATTAAGTTTTGCGTAGTATTCTAAAAATACCACGCTCCTGGCAGGATCGCCAATTGTGGGTTCTACTTTGGGCAACATACCTGTTCTCGTGACACTACCTGACCTGATGCGCTGGATTGCCGGAAGGGAGGTCGCCTGCGCCGTGGGAGGTTGTTGCTACGCTTGCTGCGCGTTCGCGGTATTCTTGCTCAAGGAGGAGCGATGCATGACTGACTGGCTGACCGCTGATGTGACAGCAGGACGCGAGCGAAGAATGGGCGAAGTGTCGGCTGACGAGGGGCTATCGAATGGCAACCATCTAACATGTACTAACATTGGCATACTATGGAATATCCACTCTCCACAGAAACCAATTTTACGTTCCTCAAAATTCCCTTTTGCCACATTTTCTTTTCAATTTATATGTAAAATAACGTAAGGAGCTTGAAAACAGTGAACAGTGAATATAGACGCCCCTTTCGCCGATCCTTGACACGGAACATGCTACCTGGAGTCAATTGCTCATAGTTTATAATCCTCATCTGAACATTTTCATCTCAATCCGATGCATGATCACGACAATATCACGAAAACAGTGAGCAACTAGCATGGACGGCCTTTTTTTGACCACGATTCAAAACTTGACACCTGAAATCAATTATCTTTTCTGTTAACCTCACATGTGTCAATTTTTAATAAAATTCTATGCTCAACCAAGAGAATATCGTAAAATCAGTGAACAGTAATAACCCCTTTTGCCGACCCCTGAGTCAAGATTTGAAACCTGAAAGCAAAAGAACGTCCCTCAAAACTCTTATGCGGAAATTTTCATCTCAATCCAATGTAGAATAACGTCAAAATCGCAAAAACATTAAAGTTGGGTATGGACGACTCCTTCAGCCAACTTCTGATCCGCAATGCAAAACTTGAAATTGATTGCTGGTCCCTCAAAACACCCATGTGCTAATTTTCATCACAATACGATCTATAATTACGCCAATATCACAAAAAAATTAATCAGTGAATATGGACGACCCCTTTGGCTGACCCCTGACCCTAAATTTGATAACTGTAATCGATTGTTCGTCTCTCAAAACACTCATGTGCAAATTTTCATCAAAATCCGATGTATAATAACGCCAATATCGCAAAAACAATAATCAGTGGATATGGACGACCTCTTTGGCCGACCCCTGTGTAGGGAATAATATGAGATAAAATATCTGTGCGAGTATAAACTAAAAATGAATAACTCGAAGATTGGCAACCCTTATATGTGAGAGAGCAAATTCCCATTCATGTACTCAGGAGATTTTGGTATTCGAGAGTGTTCCTTCCAATTTGAGAGAAAGACTGTGTAGAGTTTTAGAAGAAGATAGTTAGACGGGAACCGAAACGAAACGACAAGGCAGTTAACAGACTAATTTCGTAAGCAACGTATCGCGTTATTTTTCGTGCGAGAAAAAAAAGTTGAAATTTTAGTGGAAGAAAATGGCGGAACCGATAGGGAATGTTAGAAGCTAGGGAAATATGGTGAAAATCGATTCAGGATAGGTCGGTCGGTCTCGACACCCTGATCCTAAATTTAATAACTCAAATCGATTGCTCGTCTCTCAAAACACTCATGTGCAAATGTTCATCACAATCCAATGTAAAATAAAGCCAATATCGCAAAAACATTATTCAGTGGATATGGACGACCCCTTTGGCCGACCCCTAACCCTAGATTTGATAACTGTAATCGATTGCTCGTCTCTCAAAACACTCATGTGCAAATTTTCATCACAATCCGACGGAAAATAACGTCAATAACGTGAAAACAATATTGGTCTTGTATGGACGACCCCCTTCAGAAGGGGTCGTCCAAAAATCTAAAAATATTTTTCATCATTCCTAGTCCTAATGAGCATCCATGCCAAATTTCAGATCTCTAGCTCTTAAGACGGCTGAGTCTATAGAGGACAAACAAACAAACAAACAAACATACAGATAATTGCTTTTTATATATATAGATTAATTCTTCTAGACAATGATACGGATGGTGCGGGGCAAATGGTCTTGTGCGGCAAAAAGTTATCTCAAATCACGCTGTTGGCTCATTTTCAACACCTTTCATGCTTTCTAATCTAATCTATCAGTCTATAATTTTCATTACTTTCATTTGATATTCTTCCTGTTAGAATGTATTGTTCACCGAAATGCCATTAATCATTCAATTGAAGCATATTATTTACTTCTTGTTTACGCGATTAGAATTATACAAATTGGACGATATTCATCACCTTATTCGTTCACCCTGAAAGTATGCGAGAGAGCGCAAGTTTTACTCTCAATGCATGCAAACCGATGCCAGCGACAATATTTGCTGCTTCTCTCATTGGACAATTTATCCAAATGAACCACCTGATTTTTAGTAATCTGGTTGCACTGCTTCCCGGAGAGAGAACAACTAGGTTTTTTTTTCTCTTTTGAATCCCGCTTGAGAGAACAAATTTGCAAACATGGTGGTCTTTTTATCATATCCGATGTATACCGACTTTAAGTAACCATTTTTACGATCCTTTACTAATTTGGTAAACCACGAAACGCCAACAGTGAGTCGAATCATGGCGTCAACACGTAAGCGCCCTCGCTGCCTGAAATAGAAGCGGAAATCAAAGACATGAAATCCATCAAGCACCTGGGATTGGGGGAAGTCCAAATAGTCTAAATTTTTCCAAAATTCAGCCAATTCTACAAATAAATTCAAAAGTTCTAAGTGGTATTATCGTAGACGTAAGATTATCTTCTCTTATATATTAAAATGGGGGCGTTTTCTTTGTAACACCATCACGTATGAATGGTCGGTCGGAATTAAGTGAAATTTGGTATCCGAGGGTTTTTCGGGACAGAGATGGTTTGTATAATAGTTTCGAGATTATTAATTTTTATGGAAGGGGGGCTCCTATACAAAATGAACTAGAAACGGGACAAAACTCGAACAACTTGAAGATGATTTTCATGAAAACTGATTCACAAGCACGAAGAAGTTGAAGAACTGTGAACATATTCCAACCATTTATTAAGTAACGGGTAAAACGAAGTTTACCAGGTCAGCTAGTTTTACATACAAATATACACACCTCACTCCTTCCACTCTGTCGTGAGTGAGACTATCAAGACGCTATGAATAGTTTAGACTTTTGATAAGTTTAAGAAAGCTATCTAGAATTTTGTAGAGAAATGAATCCAACTGTGTTAGATGAAATTTCAGGGACTAGATAAGAGAAAATCGATGTTGAAAAACATGCGTAAAAAATTCGCCTTGTCTCCCGGTAGGACCACCCTACCGGGAGTCAAGGCCAATTTTTTTCGCATGTTTTTCAACATCGATTTTCTCTTATCTAGTCTCTGAAATTTCATCTAACACAGTTGGATTCATTTCTCTACAAAAAAAGTTTCGCTGACTGAATGTTTTAGTCAAGACCCATCTCTGGGTCGCAGTTTAAAAAAAAAAAAGCTATCTAGAATATTTTTAAAATATCCACATAAACAAAAAATACACAAAATTATCAAGATATTCAGAGCAAGAAATGTTCTGAAAACATCAAATCTCATATAAAGAGGTATGAGGTTTTGACCAGCGCGATTGGTCGAGTCTACCCCACTGTGTGTCACTGGATTTTAAACCCTTGTGACACATTCCACGCGCTTGTACCGCTCAAAAGTGATTTTCATTCGTTCGCCTATCAAAAAATCTCAAACTTATCTATAATTTTGATAATTCAAACCACACACAACCAACGGAAAAAAGAGAAAAAAAAGTTTTTACCCATGTTTTACATGATTATGAAAATCAATTTTTTTGTTGGAAAAAGTGGTTATTTTGACAACTTTTACAAAATAATCAATTAAAATATATGGATGAATTTGTTTTGGACATTTTTTTTTGGAACGCTTTGAAGCCAAAAAATACTGCTGCATTTTTTAGAAAAAAAGAATTTGTTTATATCCAATGTAGATGTTTTGAAAAGCGAACAAAAACAGTCGCAAATGAGTGAACTCACGTCACATAAAAAAAGGAACTTTTTAATTCTACGAGAAAACTTTGACATTTTCTGACATAAAAAAATTAGATCTTCTTTGAAAATGATAAGACGATTCTAAAACACTAATTTTTTTAGAAATCGGTTTAAATTCAGCTGAGTTACAACAGCGCGAATGGACGAATTTACGTCACAAAATTGATTTTTTGTAAAATTTTATATGGAAAATATACTCTGAAAGCTGTTTTGACCCTCCAGATGGTCGGATTTTTACAAATCGAGCAAAGTTTAGTTGAGTTTTTAATAAGTTCATGATTTTCAAATAAAAATACAAAAAGATTAAAAGAAAAATTGAAATTTATTTTTTGGTGAATCTTTAAAGGAAGACAGTAGTAATTTTAACGTATGATCCCTCAAGAAGTTGCTATTCAAGTGTCAATCAAAATAAGGAAAAAGTTAGGGGCAGATACTGAAAATTTATGATTATAAAACACAGAGAACAGACGTACAAGCTCGAACAAAAAATCGTCAAAAAAGTGTGTAAAATTTCAAATGCAATCACCAAAAAAATTCGTTAGAAATTGACTACAAACAGTGCCATCTATTGCGCCGTTCAAAAGCTACAAATCAACTTTAAAGTGCCCAGTTTTCGAAAAGGTGTAATCGTTTATGAACTCACAAAAAAACAAATCCAATGTCTCAGAAAATGTACGGTTTTAATTTATTGCTAGGAAAATGAAATCAGAGCTACTTTTCACTGGGCGAAATTTCACTTTCTTTATTTTTGCACTACATAGACAGTTAAAATAATTAACAGCTTCGGTAAAAGTTTTCGCACTTCTTGAACAGTAGTTCTTGTTAAAAAACGCATCGCATATGTCCAGTCAAATATAAAAACAGTCTTGACGATCAGTCTCATTCAGCAGTACTGAATCTAGGCATCTCAAAGCGGGTTACATTCACTTATTAATTTACCAGCCAGCTGTTTAAAACTTTTTATTTCTAACAAATTTGAAGGAAAAAGCCAATAACTTTTAAGATATTTTTTATCATGCAACATAATGAACGTATTACGAAACTTCAACAGCTATTTTCTTGAAGCATGCCAAGCAACTCATACGACCTATTGAAAACTGACTGAAAATTAGTCATTTTTTCTCAGCTTTGTTTTGACAATTCTCTTCGGTGTGTTTGGAGACATCTGGTGGCCCAGCCAAAAAACTAAAATTGGTTCAAAAAGGGTGTTGAGATTTTTACACAAGTTCTACACAAATCTGTTCTCTGTGTGTAAAATTCGGAACAACAAATTACCGTATTTGACAGTGCATATAAAATTTGAAGGCTCTAAAGAATGGTTCAGTTTAACTTTATATTTTGTGACGTGAATTCAGTCAACTACTCTGTTCGGTTTAAACTGAGTGAATTCACGTCACAACTTCAAATAAGCATAACTTCGTTCGTTGTTGTTCAATCGAAAAGCTGCGTACTTAAAATTGTGGGTAATTGTTTTTTTCTACAACTTATTCGAAGACACCGATATTCTATTTCCACTGAGAGAACAGGAAATCAAAGTTGTATGTACTAAAGTCTAAAATGATCAATTCTTGCGTGAATTCACGTCACAAAAGTAATCGATAACAACAAAAACAACTTAAATTTTATAATGACCAAATTATATTCCTTTTGAAGGAAATTCAATTTGCGACCGTTTGCTACAATTTTTTAAATTTTCAAATAAATTGGTTGACTTCTTGAATGATAACAGCGCAGAAAAGTCCGGAAAAGCGATTTCACGTCACGGTGGAATGTGTCTGATGCTTATGCATTGTCATCGCACATCCGAAAAAATATAATACAAATACAAATACAAATTCCCCTTCTAAGATCAAATAATTCCTCCATTACGGTCCACCTAGCAAATTTGCAACTTGAACGTATCCAATTTTTACATCTTTTAGTCTCACTCGAGTTTTGCTCACTTTCGAATGTACGTCTTGCAATACTTTTCCAAACTCTCTGTTCCTTCCACTCATACCCAGAATCCAATGTGCTTGATTTTTCAGGATTTGCCTGATATTTTGAGGCCCATCCCAACAACCTGATAAGCCTCCGTTTCTTTCTGATTTTTGGAAATAAGCCTGTTTTTGCCTGATTCAGTAATTTCCATGGAAAACTATATTTCTCTATAAACCAAGTGATGTCATTTTTAGGCCTAATCCGTCATAGATTGTAAATATGACACTATGTTAAGTTTGGAGGCTTGTAACTTTTTTCAGGCACACCCAAATATCCGAAATTCTTTTGGAATCTCCCATGAATTTGTTACTAGTTCCCTGAAAGCCTTGACAAAAAACACCTTGTAGGAACTACAAATCGTACATATTTTCTAGATTTAGAAACCTTGTAACGTAACTCAAATATGATTCTCAGACCATATTCAGCAACATCCACTCAACATACAACACAAATAAGGTTTCGCGTTTTTGACGTTATTTTTTGTCGGATTAATATGAAAATTTGAACCTGTGGGATTTTAGAAATGACCTCGAAAGAATTTCGAGACTGCTACTGCTACTTCGATCTCTATACATTTCTCTAGTGAGATCAATTTTAGAAACTGCATCGATAGTCCAGAGCCCACATATCTCGTACTGGTCCAAGAGGATTGAAGCCGTTCAGTCCAGATTTGTTAAATCGCCCTCCGTTTCCTCCCGAGGAACAACTCCCAGGAATTAACTGACTACCATCACTGCTGCCGTCTGCTAGGAATGGAAACATTGATGGAAAGAAGGCAGACTGCACGTGCAATTTTCATAAAAAAAATCACCAAGGGCGAAATTGACTCACCGGAGCTTTTACGTCTTATCAACCTCAACATTCGACCCAGGGTATCTAGGACCGCGAATTTCTTCAGATTTTTTTTTGTATATTTTGTCAATAAATTTTTGGAAGAATTTATATTTACAAAATATAAGTGACTCCTCTTCTCTATTGCAGTTCCCAGCGATGCGGGCCCTGTCGATTTCATCGGCCGATGCCTTCATCCTGGTGTACGACGTCACCGACAGTATCTCCTTCGAGGAGGTAAAAGCCATTCGGGAGCAGATCCACGAAATCAAAGCCACAACGGCGGTACCGATAGTGGTTGTTGGTAACAAAACGGATCTAACGGACGACGACGACGATGTGCGGCAGGTGAGCTTTATCGTAGAAAAGTTTATCAATGTTATTGAGCTTTCAGAAGCATTTCTCACTCATGCGCATTTCTTCTCCTTGACAGGTTCCACAGGACGCAACCGAATCGATGGTGACGGTGGATTGGGAAAATGGTTTCGTCGAAGCTTCCGCCAAGCTTAATCGGAACGTTTCTCAGGTGAGAGTATTGAGCGAGCTTCTCGAGTTGTGTTCCCAAAAACTAATTCCAACTTTATTTCAGATTTTCAAGGAACTGCTAGCCCAAGCAAAAATCACGTACAACCTGAGTCCGGCGCTACGACGGCGGCGACGCCAATCCTTGCCCCAGCAATCGAGCATCGGAAGTGCTGGCGGAGGAACTGGACCTTCGACGCCCCAATCTTCCGTGGCTCCTTCAACGGTTCACATGCCCTCGGCCGCTCAGTTGGCCCATCTACAGCAGATTCAGGACAAAACCCTGGGCGGAAAGCGAAATTCATGCATCTTGTCTTAATAGGACACGGTTAGAAACATTAATATCGGATAAAAATACCTAGAACCTACTACTTACAAATATGTTTCAATGTTAGTGGCCAAGTAATTTGTCTCGTGTGTCCATACGATTGCATATATAAAATTGATTTGTTAATCGCCGAGCATAAACTTATAGGTTTTTATCCGTATGATGTTTATTAAGTATTCAAACTAGATTCAGAGCATCATGTTATAAGCGCGAAGGTAGTTTAAAATGATTATAAAAAAACAGACACATACACATAAACAAACCAGCTGTAAAGTAGCGATTTGGAACATTACGGGTAATCCAGAACACAACCGGCAACAAATCGGTGCCAGGTGCATCCGATCTGCTGAGGTCACGAAGAAGAACTTGGTTTAAATGAATAAGAAATCTGATCTACAAGCTCACTAGACGTGAACTTCTATCCACCACGGATTACTGGTAGTAAATTTCATTGCAAATCAAAGATTTACCTTTTAAATCTCGTTTTCATATGCTGGAATATGATTGTTTCGCATCACGCGTTTGTTAATTTCAAAATATTATGCATTCAAATATTAAAGTTTATGATTTCAGCTTGTAGAATTTTTGTAGCATTTTTTACCCCAAAAAGTATGCAGCACCTTTATGCTTTTTCTTATATCAAAAACTATAAATTGTTGCAAATTTCCCCTTTTTCTTAGTAGGGTGAAAATCGCATGTTTTTGTGAATTAAAAAAAAACTGGTGGAACCCTTAATTTTTTTGACCACGTCAATATGATGTCCTTTCAACCGTAAAACTTATGATATACAAGCGATATGATTATCTGTGGACATTAAGGTTTTAGAAGCCATTGAAGTTGAAAAGTGTTGCAAGGTGTCCCAATTGACAGTACGCATAACATGATTCCAAGTGACTGTTGATAATGAAATTTACTACCAGATATCGTGAATTTCGTCTAAGAAAACAAACCATTCTGCTGAAAGTTTCATCGCATTCAATACACAAAATATCTACACAAAGCACAATTTTGTAACCGGAGAGTTTCACACAAGTCTTACAAATTTTATCAACCATCACATCTTAACAAAAATAAGTCTATAAAAAGTCCGAAACGCCCGTTCCAAGTTTTCCTGAATGTAATCTTTTCAGTACCAACATTTGATGTTATTTATACAGAAAATCCGATAGTCGGAATGACGTCGGAACACAAGCAACAATTGAAACAATTGTTCTAACTGAGACGCAATAAAATAAAACATATGTTAAAGATTATTAGAAATGAATATCAAAGATAGTAAAGACGCTCGATGTAGAGAGCCAAACCTAGAACGATCGAAAGGAAGAGCTAATTTTATATGTACTTGACATGAATAACGAAATGTGCTAAACCAGAAATAAATCAAACAAATCAAAACACCACGCTAAGTTAATTCTAAGAAGAGTAAATAAAAAATAAATAATTGAATCTACATTTCTAACCACACTAGTTGTTATATGCATTCTCCAATATTTCCAAAAAAGAAGACAAAAAAAGTAATCATCCATAACGATATCTAACCAAGCTGTAAAGTAGGGTAAACCATAAATTATCAAAAACTATTTCGCAAAGTTTGCTAACCAAACAAAACGAGAAAAAGGTTTAGAAGAACAAACTAAAACAACTAGCAAGAATATGGAATGAAAAAAAAAACAAATCGTAACTTGTTTCAAGTGTTAATCCCAATCGTCAAATAAAAGTAACGAATTGGGTAACTTTACCCAATGGTGAACTCAAAATATGGCGGCGAAATTGCAATGCGAGATGAAATTGAATTATTGACAGCTGTTAGTTGGGTACGAACCTATCACAATAAATCGAGAGTCCCGAAATCGAAAACGACGCGACGACGGCTATAAGTAAGGAGCAGCTAAACTAAAATCATGAATCGAAGAATATTTTCGTGTGTATGTCTGTGGGTGTACCAAATCCAAAAAAAATAAACTGGTCTTGCCGATGGTAAATGGTGAAAAGTGGATTTAATAAATCTGTAGATGGTTATATCGTAAAAACAAGACCAGTTATTTCATCCGAAACATTGTTGTGGAGTTTAACTTTTAGAGAGTTTTTTTCCGAATAATCAAAGCTTTGCTGTGAGTCTAAAGTGTGAGATATAAAAGATGATTTTGGGACTTTAGAGAAATTTTACCTTAGGAAAGTTGTGGCTTAACTTAGCTTAATGTTACCACGCTGATCCTCCGGTGCATAGGGCCGTGGTAAAATACCTCCACTGTTGACGATCCGGAGCCGGCGTCTTCATTTGATCCCAGTCAAAATTCAAGCCGACCATTCGGATTTCGGCGGCTAGGCTTCGCCGCCACGAGTTTCTGGGTCTGCCTCTCCTTCGATGTCCGTATGGATTCTAATCTAGCGCCTCTCTGCAAATCTTGTTCTCATCTTTTCGTAGCATGTGCCCAATCCATCTCCACTTACGTTCCCGAATCTCGATATCTACACCCATAGAAGAGGTTGCAAAAATCCTATGCCTATTTAGCAAATCTCTGTGCCGATAATGCGCTGAAATGTGCACTGTGCCGAAGACGGTATGTTTGAAAAACCGTAACTGGCATAAGGACTCGGCTCCCAACCAAAATGATGACCACTACATTCAAGCGAAACAAGAAAAACATTTTATGGGATTTCCTTCCTATTGGATAATTCATCCCAGAAACAAGAAAATAAAATTAAATCCACAGCGCTGTGGTGAGAATCGAACTCAAATCACCAATTGTATCGTCTTGCCAGTCCGACATTCTAACCAGTGTACTATTCGAGCTTCATGCAGGACGAGGTATATTTGTCATAGGCTTTCTGTTACCGATCAATCACAAAAAAAACGTACAACGGCGGCTTCCCGGCGTTTGGCCTCCTTTCAATGCATTCCTTTGTCTTAAGATGGAAACGGGAAAGGAAACGGGAGTGAAGGAACGGGAAACCCATTGAATGAGAACTGTGCTTTGCTTACTACCTGCTATTACATACACACGCTACATATACACAGCTGCTAAAGCCGGGCAGCTTGGCCGGTGTTGTTTGCCGGTGAATTGAAGGAATGTTTTTGTTGTTGCTTTTGCTACATACACACGCACAGCTTAGCCGTGTTTGCCGGTCGATTGAATAGAAGGATGTTTTTGTTGTTGCTTTTGCTACATTCACACGCACAGTGCTCGGTTCGCTGGCTGCCTGGTGTTGGCCGGTATTTATTTCCATCCTTCTTCGGCTTGTGATGCGATGGGGAGGGACGCGAAAACGTTTTTATTTTGTTTCATTCAGACATACGCAATTCGGTTGCGCTGGGAGGTTAATGCCGGTGGGCGCAAATCGAATCAGTGCCGGTCGCGTTATCTTCTTGTACCAATGATGCTATGAAATTGACTACACGCCATTGGCACAGAGGCTGAATTTTGGGTGTAGTGCCCTTTGATGACACCGGCGATGTAGGTAGTTCCTCATTTGAAATCCAGTTGCCAGGCCACCAAGCGCTGATGATATTCCGCAGGCAGCGGTTTACATATATTTGCAGTTTTCGCGTTGTTACCGCATATGTGCACGAGGTTTCACACCCGTACAGCAATACGGATTTGACGTTTGAGTTGAAGATTCGAATTTTCGTTCGTAAAGATATCTGACGTGAGCGCCAGATGTTTGTGAGACTCGCAAACGCAAATCGGGCCTTTCTGATCCGGGTTTCGATGTCTTTCCTGGTACCACCATCAGGCGTTATCTGGCTACCAAGATACTGGAGGCACTCCACTTTCTCAACTTGTTGCCCAGCTACCATGAAACTGGAGGGATTTGCTGTATTGATCTCCATCGACTTGGTCTTTCCGACATTGACTTTGAGACCTGCTGCCTTGGAACTTTCGGTGAGGTCGTCGAGTTTGCTCTGCATATCCGGTTGTGTTTGGGCGAGCAGCGAGTTTCGAGTTGTGTTTCTATTTCAGCCAGCGAGGGCGCTTCCGAGTTGACACCATTTATGCAACTTACTGTTGGCGCCTCGTGCGGCAGATTCTGTTGGCCATCGCTGTTCGTGACTCGGAAGAGTTGTTCGAAGTGCTCAGTCTATCGTTTGAGCTGATCTGTTCGATCGGTCAATAACTGACCTGCTTGGTCTTTCAGCGGCTTTCTTGCATTAGTCCTTGCACCACAGAGGCGGCGAGAAATGTCATAAAGTAATCGGATATCTCCATTGGCGGCGGCTCTTTCTCCTTTTCGGCTAGGGAGTTTGTCCAGGCTCTCTTGTCTCGTCTACAAGCTCGTTTAACACGTTCGTCGCCCAAAAAAAATCTCAGAGCATGAAAGTAAAGCGAGAGAGCTTCAGATTTACAACGCGTGGCAGAACTGAGCGGCAACCTTGCTTAAGAGAGCCGTCACCCATATATGGGTGACGTGGCGACGAACGTGTTAACTGCCTTTTCCAGCTCCTCATAACGTAAGCGGGCGGCTGCTTTGGCTAACCCGGTACATGCCTGCTCAATTCCGACTTTCGCCTTTCTCCGATCATCGACCATCCTCCAGTTTCATCCGACATCCATTCACTTCTTCTTCCACGAACTTTACCGAGAGTACCATGGCTCGTCGTGATAAAGGCATTCTTCTTGATCCCACACCACTGTTCTTCGACTGTTCCGTCTGTCGGCAATTCCGAGGCTCGGGATTCTAGCTGTTCAACGTATGCCCTTTTCACCTCTGGATTCTCCGAACGGTGGACGTCGTATCGACATCCGACTTTCTCCTCGCGCCGCTGGACACGTGCAACTCTCAGTTGTATCTCGCAAAGGACGAGATGATGGTCGGATGCAATGTCTGCGCTTCGTCTGTTGCGGACATCAAGAAGGCTCCTTCTCCATTTTCGGCTGATGCAGATGTCGGGATACCCGAGTGACCTTATGTGCTGGTCGATGGGGGAAGAGCGATCCATCGATCACCATGTTGTTGTTGCCACAAAATTCTACAAACAGCTCTCCGTTTTCGCTCATCTGTCCTAGACCATGGCGCCCTATGATGCGCTCAAAGTCCTGATTTTCGGAGCCAATCTTTGCGTTGAAGTCACTTTGGTGGATTCGAATGTCACCCTTCGGAATTTTCTCAACCACGCTGTTCAATTGACTGTAAAACTGCTTTTTCTCCTGCAAGTCGGCAACGTCAGTTGGCGCATAACACTGGACCATTGTAAGGATTATAACCCGTGTTTTAAATCTGGCTACGATTATTCTTTCGTTTATCGGTTCCCATCTTATGAGGGCCGCATGGGCCTGCGGGCTTAATAAGAACTACTCGTTCTCGAGTAGCGTGTTCTCATCGTATGCCAGAGTAAAGCAGTACTCGCCCGCACTGTGTCTTGTGTTCTCCAGAGTTAGTCCAGCAGACTTCGCTCAGTCCCATAATTTCAAGCTTGAGGCGGCTGTCGTAGCCAAATTCACGTTTTTCGACTTCACTATTCGAATTGCGTCCTTCGTTATCAAAGTTCGTTGATAGATTCGATTGTCAATCCGAAACCGTTTTCGAAGCTTCTTTTTTTTGGAGGATGTATTAGTGTAATTTTATTCAAAGAAAATCGAAACACACCACTACAACTTCACCCATAGAAGAGGTTGCAAAAATCCAATGCCTATTTGGAACATCTCTGTGCCGATAATGCGCTGAAATGTGCACTGTGCCGAAGATGATATGTTTGAAAAACCGTAACTGGCATAAGGACTCGGCTCCCAACTAAAATGATGCATGACCACTACATTCAAGCAAAACAAGAAAAACATTTTATGGGATTTCGTTCCTATTGGATAATTCATCCCAGAAACAAGAAAATAAAAATACAAGCCCGTAGGGAGAATCGAATTCAAATCACCAATTAAATCGTATTGCCAGACCGACATCTTAACCAGTGTAGGGTAAAACTGTACAAAACGCACCAGCTAAGCAAAATTGCTATTTATAGCGATACCAATCATTAAAGAACCAAATTGAAAGTTGACGACGATTCAAGGATGAAATTTACGTATTATCGAAAAGAAAAAATATGATAAAAACTCGATTTTGACTATATTTTTGTAAAAAAACTAAAACAGCCAGAAAACAAACCATGGGGTAGAATGCCAAAACTAGTGGACAGAACGCACCAAACAAGAAGGGTGGTAAGAAATAGAACAATGATTATACGAAATGTAATTATTGAAACATCAAATGTTTAATTACATGTTCATCGTATTTTTGTAAACTACCATTCTTTGGCTAAAACTCATTTTGTGTTGCTAAACTCATCGAAAATTTCGCTTTTCAAAATACACTTTTTAATATCCTTAAATTTAAAACGCCTTCAAGTAGGCAACGAAATTCAATTTTTTTGACTGATATAGTGATGTCGCGGCAAACATGGCGGCCGATAATTTTTTCGAATCGAATATTGGTGCACTGTTTTAACTCGAACAAGAACGAAATTTGTTATAATTATGCATTGTTATCGTAATTTGGGAGTCAGCAAATAAACAGAATGGCATTTTGTTTTGATATTCGGGTTTTCTCATAAGTTAACAGCATTCAAAATTTGAGCGTAAAACACGTGGTTTTGTGGGCATTCTGCCCCAATTTTCATATGATTGATTTTTGATAAAATTTGTAGGAAGTTAATAAAATACAACAAAATATTTATAGTCTTCCGAAAGTACACATGAGTGGTAAAACGATAAGCTGTAGTTTGGTCAGATTGCGCAGACTGTTTTACCATAAAACCTTATATGTTACTTATGAAAAATTACAAGTTTCACGCTGATTTCATAAATTCCTCTGTTTCTAAGAACTAAAGTAGATTTTGTGAATTTTTCATCTATTGAATGATGAAAAAGCTTGTTTGCTACAATAAAAATGAATAAAAACATCATTCGAAGCCGTAAATTAGTGTATATTTGAGAAAGAATGACATGGGCCATCTTACCCCGCTGGTGCGTCTTGTACAGTTTTCCCCTACTATTTGAACTTCATGCAGGAAGAGGGATATTTGTCATAGGCATTCTGCCACCGATTAATCACAAAAGAAACGCACGACAGTGGCTTCCCGGCGTTTGGTCTCCTTTCAAGGTATTCATTTGTCTTGCGATGGAAACGGGAAAGGGAACGGGAGTGGAGGAAACGGGAAACCCATTGAATGAGAACTGTGCTTTGCTTACTGCCTGCTATTACATACACACGCTACATATACACAGCTGCTAAAGCCGGGCAGCTTGGCCGGTGTTGTTTGCCGGTCAATTGAAGGAATATATTCTTGTTGCTTTTGCTACATACACACGCACAGCTTAGCCGTGGTTGTTTGCCGGCAAATTGAATTGAAGGAATGTTTTTTTTGTTGCTTTTACTGCATACACACGCACAGCTCGGCCGTGGTTTTTTGCCGGTAGATTGAAGGGATTGAATAAGAAGGATGTTTTTGTTGTTGCTTTTGCTACATTCACACGCACAGTGCTCGGTTCGCTGGCTGCCTGGTGTTGGCCGGTATTTATTTCCATCCTTCTTCGTCTTGTGATGCGATAGGGAGGGACGTGAAAGCGTTTTTATTTTGTTTCTTTCAGACATACGCAATTCGGTTAACTTGGGAGATTAATGCCGGTGGGAGCAAATCGATTCAGCACCGATCACGTTATCTTCTTGTACCAATGATGCTATGTAATTGACTACACGCCATTGGCACAGAGGCTGAATTTTGGGTGTTTCCTTAATAGATACGCCGTATGCGTTCATATTTTTCAGTGGGTCTTCTTTTTCACAGTATATTTTGTCGTTTGTTCCAGACATTAGATTAATTCAACTCGCCATCCCAGGCTAATTAATAGATTGTCAATCGAAAGAGATACAAAATGAAAAACTGAGAATTGGAAATATCTCTTATTATTTTCCGACTTTTTCATATTCCAGGATCCTTCTACTACATTCGCCTACTTCTCTACTCTTATTTATTATAGTTCGGTTACATTAAAGAGCCTGTAATAAAAACAAAAGAGACGCAATCTGATCCTTTTAAAAATCAATCATATAGCAACCCCGCTTTCATATGAGCGCAGAACTGCTTTGCTTCAATCTTCACATGACATCAATTTTGGATAGGTACCTTTTTTTTCGGAAGTGGTTTTTGGTCTAGTCTGCTGTTTTAACTAAGCTCTTTTTGTTATTGTCATCAATAGATAAAAGTGCAATCATGGAGTGTTTGGCAAAAATTTGTTCTAACAAAACCTGCCCCGGATTTCAAAATATATTTCTCTTCCTGTTCCCGGCTGAACCAAAAAAACGGGAGAAATTGCTCGCATTCTGCCATCTTTCGGGGGATTCTGTACTGGAATCCGTAACTTGGTAAACTTTCCCTTCCGACTCCGCTGATCCGGCAACATCTTGTGCATCTTGTGCATATTTATAATTAAAAAGAATCATAACTTACCAATCAAGTACCAAGAAATAAGTCCTTGAGAATCTAGCTTGTAATCGAAATAGAGCATTCAAAAACTGTGTTTTGATTACTCTTTGTTTACAGATATGAATGATAATACTTTTGCTACCGCCGCTTTCGCAATTCCAAATTTTCCAGTTTGACAAGTCTTTTGCTCGATTGGAATGACACTGACAGAAAATCGAAAATTCCAATCGTGACATTTCGTCTCTTTTGTTTATAGAGTCTCGTTAGGTTACATAAATCAAAAGTTAGACTTTTTTAATGAATGATTTGAGACAAATTCCTCATTTAATCTTATCAGTTAGTATTCCTAAATGATGTTTTGCTCTTAAATTCGAAGATTTTTTATATTTTTTTTATTTAAGCTATCATTCTGAAAATCATCAACACAGACTGCATAAATTGCTGCATCTTACAAATCAATTCGTCATAATTACGTTTAAGTTTCAATCCTTTCTTGTAAAATTTTATTTTTAATTTTTTCAACAGTATAAATGCAAATATTAGATTTTCTTATTAGTTTTTTTTGCTCATATATAATCTTTATCCCTTTTCGGATTATATTTCATCCTTTTTCTGTCGATTTTTATTTTTTTCCCATGGTTTAATCTAGTACTCTTGTTTTACGATACAAATATTGTTTTACCAGTCAAGCTTTTATTTTAAATTTCACCGATGTAGCTTTTTTTTCTTAATTGGATCCTTCTATCCCATGAGAATGTTTTTATTTATTCTTATACCAGATAAGAAAAGAGATATGATTTCAAAGATTATTTAACTATTCAATAATTTTGCATGTTAATATTGAGTTCTTCCGTTTTGAATTTTCTGATGTTTTCAATGTAGCGATAATACACTTAACACTTTTTACAAAATACAAATAGAGTTTCCCATCAAAAAAATATTTTGTTACCTTCCATAATTTTTTTTTTACATTCAAATCGTTTTTTGTTTCTAGCTCAATACTACGCATAGCAATAAACGGTTGCTGAAGTGCACTTGCTTTCATCCATTTGATTTCTTTTTTTTCCAATTTAATTCATTTTTTTTGTTTTATTTGAATTTCTACTTTCTCCTGAAAATCAGTGTTTAAACCATCATTTTGATGCCCAAAAAAAAACTCGTTTCAAAATAACTGTTTTATTAAATAAAACTTCCTTCATATTATGCTCCTATTCAAAGTCATTGCAATTTCAATACTTTGATAGCAAACCCTTCTTTCCGTTTCAATTTTTTTTTGTACTTGAAACCATCTTCATTTTCTATTATTTCATTTATAGTTTTTTTTTTTTTTAATCAACGCTTTCTATTTTTTTTTCTTTATTTGCAAACATTTTACTAGCCCTTTTTTATTGTAATATTTAATTTATTCGAAAAAAAAAATCTTTTATCAATTAAAATACTCCAATCATTTTTGCTTCGATTCCATGACTAAGCATAAACAAACTGTTTCAATAAATACATTTCAGCATGCTTTTGATCCATTAGAATCATTCATTCTTCATTCAAATTTTAATTCTACTTTTTTTTTATTATTCACCATTGAGCTCGACCTTTTTTTTCATTCAATTCTTAAATATTTTCGCTCTCAAGGTTAAAAGGTCTCGAATAAATATTATTATTATTATTATTATTAACCATTTTCTATCTCGGATTGTTTCAATTAAAATTACTGTTAGTTCGTTTAGCAGATTTTAATATGCCATGTAACTACGCAAGTTTTTCTTGGGGCTCTTCCGTCCCTTTTTTTTCGAATACTTAGTCAATATTTCACAAGTTTCTTGGATTCTTCCGTCCCATTAACTTTTTACTACCATGTTATTACTGTCGAGTACTGCCACACGACTTTTGTTGTTTAACAGGATCCTTCCGTCCGATTCATAAATAATTTTCACTATTTTTTTCACTATTTCGTCATTGTCGAGTACTGCCACAAGACTTTTAATATTTCTTTTCGGGCCCTTCCGTCCCTTTTCATATATTTTATCATTCTGCTTTGGGTTCCTTCCGTCCCATTTCATGTTTTCATCATTTTACTTTGGGTTTCTTCCGTCACATTTAAAAAAAAAAAATTTCGAACATTGGGTTCCTTCCGTCCCATTCAATTTAAGCTAACCATTAATTCATACAATCAGCCATTTTAGTTACATAGGTTACCAAAAATATTATCTGTCATTTCATATCGAAGAGCATGCCGAAATTTTCACTTTTCCAATGTATTTTTAGATTGTCAATCGAAAGAGATACAAAATGAAAAACTGAGAATTGGTAATATCTCTTATTATTTTCCGACTTTTTCATATTCCAGGATCCTTCTACTACAGCGGCTAGCTTCTCTAGCAAGTTGAGCCAGCTTGCCTTGTTGGGCAAGGGTTAAAACGTTCCAAGTTTCAATTCGTGTCCGTGTTCTCATGCTAAAAGTCGTTGCCAAAGTTCCAAGTCGGTCATTTCTTTCGGATTACGTAGCAATTTTATGAATCGGAAGCAGTAGGTTGTTAGCCTAAAGTCCCTATCCCGCGATGGATCTGACATCTTGGACTTAGCTGGCGGAAGCGCATTTCATAAGTTCAGGCGCTAGCTGCGAGACAGACGCTGTTTGAAAAAAAAATTATTTGTGCCATCGCGTAAATATTATTATGAAAAAAACTAATACTAGGAAAAACTTTTTCGTGAAAGCGTTGAATTGTGTTTCTGAATCTTTTGAATATTGAATTGCAAAGGAAAGGAAAAATTAATGATAATTTCAAAAGCCTTCAATAAATTCAAAGTTTGTTAATGGACACTAGAGTGCCCAAATCAGCCGATTTTTGAAAATATAAGTTGCAAGCTTAACCTTCCAAAGCCGTTCGCTAAATATCCGTTTCGGGGAAATATGAGTTGTAATTTGATTTCGTTCTCCTGGCTGTAAATGTTAACCGATTTTGATGATATTATATTCATTGTGTAGGTAATTCATTCTAATTACTCAATATTTCAAAATAAAGTCGATATGTATTACCAGGTTTTCAGAAACTGGTTCAGAAAGTTAAAAGTCCGAAAAATCAATTTTATTTTTAAAATACTCATAACTTCTGACAGCTTTTCTGTATTTAATTATTTCATTGATGTTTGAAATTGTCAAGAATCCATCTATCCGACAATGTATAGATATGTTGGGGTCCAATGAAAGTTTTTACCGCTATGACAGATCTTCCGGTAGAAAAAAGTCTTACTTTAAAAAAACGACATCCAGTTTTGGCTTTGCTTAGCTGTATTTCATTTTTTAATGACCCGATTTTAAAAACTCAAATTTTAGTTTTTTGGCGTTAATTTGATCATTATTTTCATAGAACATACTTGGTCTGTCAAAACTACCAGTTCATCAGTATATTGGAATGATGATAAAGATGTTTGAAATGTGCGCTTCGGGTCATATTGACCCGAACGGCTTTGGAGGGTTAAACTGGCCCTAGGCCTTTCACAAAGTCCAATGCTAAATTTGGGAGATCGGACAACGGAAGGCGTAATGAGCTTGAAATTTGTATGACATTATGAGAAATTTTGTTTGGAAGGAACATGAAAACCCAGTTTTGCACCAATTTTTTAAGTCTCTATCTGCTGATTAGTTTTCACTATAGTTATTTACGAAGCTTCAATAGTGACAAATAATTTTTCTCCACGTCCCATTTTGATAATGGGAAAAAAAGATATTGAGTTTCAAAAACAAGTTTCTGAAGGTCAATTACAAAAAAAAAACATAAATGATAGTTCATTGATGCTTATATACCCGTTTTTCAAGCTTTAAAACCTGTGACAGGTTATAAATGGTGACAGTATTGCGTGATCAGACAAATAATAAATTGGATTATTCCACAATAGACCACAAAAAGTTGGTCGCAGTGAATCTTCTCATACAAAAATAAAAGCTTTATAACTGTTTGTTCTTTATATGAAATACTAGCTGATCCCATACGAACTCTGTTTCGCTTTCAACTTGGAATATGTCATGAACAGTTTGTATGAAAGTCAATTGCCGAAAATTTTCCAGATGCACTTCCGAATTCATTGTTAAGTAATAATTGCAAAAATATTGGACGATTACTTTTTCTGTCGTCTGCTCCTAATTTTCAAATCAGGAATCAATTGACCGTGCCAAAAAACCCCCGTGTATAAATTTTGACTCGATCGTTGCATATCAACACTATTATTGTCAAAAAGATAAACCCTTTTCGGTGGCCTCTTATACAATCTTTGATATCTGAAATTGATTGCCCTTCCCTCAAAACTCTCGTGTGGAAAATTTCAAAACCATTCATTGCATAATAACGTCAATATTGTTTTAAACAGAGAAAAATAAATTAATATGGACGACCCCTTTCGTCGACCCTTGGCAAAACATTTGACATCTGAAATCGATTGCCCGTCTCGGAAAACTACCGTGTGCAAATTTTCATTAAAATCCGATGTACAATACCGACGATATTGCAAAAATATTAAAAGGTTAATATGGACGACCCCTTTTGCCGGCCCCTTACACTTAATTTGATACCTCCAATCGATTGCACGTCACTCAAAACTATCGTGTTCCAATTTTCATCTGAACCCGATGTATAATAACGTCAATATCGCAAAAATAGCGAACAGTTAATATGGACGACCCCTTTGGCTGACCCCTCACACAAAATTAAACACGTGAAATCGATTGCTCGTCTTTTAAAACTCTGATGTGCAAATTTTCAACATGATCCGACGTAAAATAACGTCAATATCGTGAAAACATTATTTGTCTTGTATGGACGACCCTCTTCAGAAGGGGTCATCCGAAAATCAGAAAACGTTTTTCATCATTCCTGGTCCTAATGTGCATCAATGCCAAATTTCAGACCTCTAGCTCTTAAGACGGCTGAGTCTATAGAGGACAAACAAACAAACAAACAAACAAACAAACAAACAAACAAACATACAGAAATTGCTTTTTATATTTATAGATTATCATGATTGAAACTTTAAAACATTAAAATTTAAAAAAAATCGTTTGATAAAGACCAAAATTATCGGCGAGAAACTTTTTTTTTCAATTCTTAGCAAAATTCACATAATTCCACAAACTTTAAGTTTGTTGCAAAACCCTCTTCGTAGTGTATTCCAAATTTTGCATGGGGCGTTGTTTATTAATATATTTAATTTTGTTATTCAGTTTAAAGTCTCTTTTGTGAGATTTTATGTGAATACGGGGTTCGATTTGGATTTGAAATATTCTTTAAGGTGAACATTTTAAAAAAAGACAGATTTTTTAATTAATTTTAAAAGAACATTATTTTCTATGAAAGTCTTATGGATTTGTTTAATATAAAAAGTAAATCTATAAAATTTACCATGTAAAAAGATTTTTTGAATCTCATTGCGTATTTTTCATGGAACTTTTTTTGTTTGAACTTATTGCCAGCAACTATTTGAAATTATTAGCGGGTTTTTTTTTCATTCCGATATAGCTATATGAAAAACTTGATCTTTTTACAAGATTTTTATTCAAATCACAGACAGCTACTTGCTTTATGATTCATAAATATTCTTTTAAATAATCGATGAGTATTTAATTTTTATTTTTATTTATTTTTTGTTTCGATTATAGTCGTTTTACCATATTTTATGGCATTAGCGACTTTATCAACGTTGCAGTTGGTGGATCGTTATTGAAAAACTTATCCAGTACAACTTTGTTCGATGTTTACTCTTGGGCTCGAACTCGCGGACATCGGCTCAGGAGACAACAAACTTTCCTACTGAGCTATTTCACAAGCCCTAATTTTCATTTTTATGATAGTTTCGATTATTCTAGAATCCAGTTTTCAACAAGCGTGATTTTATCTGTTTTATTAGAGGGGCTTAAAAACAGCCGCGTTTATCCAAAAAAAAAGTTAAATTTCTTAGTTTGGTTAAAAGTTTGATAATTGAATAAATTTATTGAAGCGCATTGTTATGTTGAACTTGTAATGAATAAATTCTGCAATAGGGTTCAAGTAAAAAGTCTGAACGATTTCTAAGAAAAAAATATTTTTCGTGACGTCACAACGCATACTTTACCCGGGAGTAATTCACAACCTTCTGAACCGATTTTCATTCTCATTTCATTCATTCATTTTATTCATTCATTTCAGCTTCTCTCAAAAAAATTGAAGAGACCCCCAATTTTCGACAAAATATGCAATTAAAGGGAATCATGAATTGAAAAACAGTAGAGTTTTCGTGACGTCACAACTTTTAAAAATAGATTCCTTTATCACCGATTCTAGATTGTAAACTAGCAGTGTTAATTTTATATCTCTTGTCTTTTAAAAAAATTGCTTTCTTTCATCGTTTCGCAATATTTTTTTTTAAATAGCTGGTTTTTTGACAAAGTTAGGTTTCAAATAAAAAAATAATTGTTAAATCAAGATATTTTCTTACTAAAATATATTACTAAAAGTTAATACTCTATATGATGTTTTTTACGAAAAAATAATTATTTTCAAATGAATAATAAAACTTACGTTAGTTTCAATGACTTGGAAGTAACACTTTTTTTAATACCAAGGAACTAAGAGCATCAAGTAGGAGTGAGAATGAAACGTAGGTTTCATTATATCATTCGTAACATTCTTATTCGGTGACTTAAAATTTTGTCAATTTTCCTTTTTAGTTGGAACTGATGAATTAATAAGTCTTTCTAAGACCGAGCCATAGTTCAGAACAATATACAGAACCCCCCAAGCAACCATAAGCTCAGAGAACATTCCTCTATCACGTTTGATCAGCTCGATCGTGTATTGTAAGTAATACAATTTCTTGGCTAGTGAACGGTAGACAATGTGCAACTCGAGACCCCATACACCCAACCGTTGGGTAGTGGTCATATCACCTCTTGTCTGCAACTCCGATTCTCTACCTCCCCGTGGTGCTAGCTGGGGTGCGAGCAACCTTAGCGGAGATCGGGTACCCAACCCCGGTGGATGCTTTGGTCGCATGCAGACTGAGTCAAGGGGCTTCGTACGCGTCTGTTTCCCATGTCAGGGGCGGCGTGCGGAGTGCAACAAGGTCCTGGTGGTGTTCGGGACCCAAAACAGCAACATCACGACGGTCCTCCTGCGAGATAGTGGGGTTAGCTGCGGGCCTTGCGAGCCTGTGACTACAAAAAAAAACATAAGCAACGAACAACAACAATTTCTTTTCAGCTCAATTATTAAGTAGATAAACGAGCATTAAAATTGACAATCGCCGCCACCCGTGCCGTAGAGAATAGCCTTCTAGTCTTCGAATCCCGGTCACGGCATAGGGGTAAACTGTACAAGACGCACCAGCCCATGTCATTCTTTCTCAAAAATAAACTAACCTATGGCTTCAGATGATGATTTTCTTAATTTATATTGTAGCAAACAAGCTTTTTCATCATTTATGCAATGAAAAGTTCACAGAATTGACTTTAGTTCTTAGAAACAGAAGGATTAATGGAATCAGCGAGAAACCTGTTTTTTTATGGTTAACATATAAGGTTTTATAGTAAACTGGCCTGGGCAATCTGATGAAACTACAGCTCATCGTTTTTGCACTCGCATGCACTTTCGGAAGACTATAAATATTTTGTTGTCTTTTACCAACTTCATACAAATTACACATTTAACACACGACGTATTACAGGACACGACACTTAACGTTCTTACAAAACGGAAAAAGGATTCAAAAATTACCTTTTTTGTCGACCGGTTTCGGGCTCGATGTTGCCCATCTACAGGACGATGTCCGACTGATCACACAAAGAAATTAAAAACACTTGCAGCATCCTACTATGTCGTAGTATTAGTCGGGAGAATGGTGAAATTTACAAAAATTTCCTTTTAGTAAGGGAGAAAAGTGGCGACGTAATCGGCGCCTCGTCTTCGTTCATTAGCGGTTTTTCGGCCGTGCTAATGAACATTGACTCCCATGCGTTTAAGTGTGAGGTTTTTCTAACGCATTTCTTGTACCTCACTTTTTCCCAATCTATGGCGTGATCAAGTTCTGTTGCGTGGGAAGCTACACTAGATTCGTTGATTGTAGATTCTAGAATCGCATCATCGAGCCCGAAACCGGTCGACAAAAAAGGTAATTTTTGAATCCTTTTTCCGTTTTGTAAGAACGTTAAGTGTCGTGTCCTGTAATACGTCGTGTGTTAAATGTGTAATTAAGTTCTTACGTTGGCACAATCCCGTTTAATATGAGTTCATACAAATTTTAACTAAAATCAATCATATGAAAATTTGGGCACAATATCCACAAGACCACGTGTTTTAGGCTCAAAGTTTGAATGCTGTTAACTTTTGAGAAAACCCAAATATCAAAAAAAAAAATGCCATTCT
The DNA here is from genome assembly GCF_029784155.1 of Uranotaenia lowii. Classification (NCBI taxonomy): domain Eukaryota; kingdom Metazoa; phylum Arthropoda; class Insecta; order Diptera; family Culicidae; genus Uranotaenia; species Uranotaenia lowii. Next base: position 355,261,949 of record NC_073692.1, read on the forward strand.
TTTTATTTGCTGACTCCCAAATTACGATATCAATGCATGATTATAACAAATTTCGTCCTTGTTCGAGTTAAAAAGGTGCACCAATATTCGACTCGAAATAATTATCCGCCGCCATATTTGCCGCGATAAGAGTCAAGAAATTGAATTTCGTTGCCTACCTGAAGGCGTTTTACCTATAAGGATGTAGAAAAGTGTATTTTGAAAAGCGAAATTTTCGATAAGTTTAGCAATAACAAATGATTTTGTGCCAAAGTATCGTTGGTTTTAAAAAATACGATGAACATGTAACTAAACATTTGATGTTTCAATTATTTCATTTCGTATAATCATTGTTCTTTTCTCACCGCCCTTTTCATATGGTGCGTTCTGTCCACTTGTTTTGGCGTTCTACCCCGCGGTTTGTTTTCTGGCTGTTTTAAGTTTTTTTCACAAAAATCTAATCAAAATCTTGTTTTTATCATATATTTTCTTTATGATGACGCGCAAATCTGATCCCTGAATCATCGTAAACTTTCAATTTGGTTCTTAGATTATTTGTATCGCTGTAAATAGCGATTATGCTTAACTGGTGCGTCTTGTACAGTTTTCCCCTACATAGTACAATTTCGGTGGGTTGGTGGTTTTAGCATTTAGCATTCAGCATTTGTAAGATGCTAGCCATCATATCCTCGAAAGATGTACGCTTAGAGTTAAGAAAAAAGGAATATCTTCGAGGAAACATCATGTTTCATTGAGATTCTGTATGTGTTTGTGTTCGTTCGTTTTAAAAAGGTTCGCAAAAATTGCTAACCAACTGCTAACCAGCTTCAAAAAGCACTATTATCAGCTGCACAAGAAATCGAAAAAATTACATAAAAATTCATATACCTGCCTCCTTAAGTCCCCAAATTTGATTCAAATTCATCCAGCATATTGAGCTTGAGCTTGAGCTTGCTATCAACTACGGTCCTCCTTAAGCCCCTGGTAGCCAATGGCATAATGGTTGAGATAATTAACATTGAACAATGAACCAAATGAAAGGTGCTGGTAACAAGCATCACATTCTCACTGTCCTATTTTAAGAATCCCAATTCTAGTATGAACCAATAACGACTCCAGCCAAGTCCATGTATGTAGTCGATAGGGGAAAGGAAGTGCAGCATTCGTGATGATTGATTTTGCGGAGGCCGGCTGCACGCCATCCCTCCAAAAATCTCACGCTAAGAATTTGGATTTAAGGTAATGTGGCATGGAATGTCACCTTGGTAAGCGACGCGCCTTCTCAAAACCTACGCTCCTATTTATTCTCCTAAAATTTCTAAGTTTTCTATTGGAACTCCTCTTCCTACAGAGGCTGTAAAATGTATAGGCAATGAAATTGCTAGCTCAAAAATTTTTGCAAGTTATCTAACAATTTTATTTTATTGCAACCATTGGAAAACCGTGTGGCAAATTATAGAGAAAAAAAAACTATAACTCCGTAACAAAGGTTTTTTCCTCATTCTCACGCTTTTTTTCAAATTATCTTTAAAATTGTTGAAAATAGGATTAATATTAAAAAATTTTAAGATTAGTTAAAATAAAAGACGACTAGCATTTGAATATCAAACTGTGAATTTGAATTTAAAAACATGTATTCCCTGTTAAAAGAAGATTTTCAAAAATCCTAAGGACCTAGGCAACCCTAACTAAGCGTTAAATGATAAAATTATTCAAAATTATACTAAATTACTTGAGATTGAATTATTTCCATAAAAACATTATGAACCGTGAGCGTAATGAGTTTCAAGTTTTTATTATCTTAAAAATTCGTTAATGTATAAATCTTTATTCTTTTAACTACTCATCATAATGCTGTTTTTTTAATTCGGAGTGCAAAATATAGACAAAGTTATAGTATATGTACAAATATGAATAGATAGGATAGGATAGGATAGGATAGAATAGGAAAAAAGATTATTACTGAACAGCGAGAAACTTTCATGTCCACTTAATTCACTTCTATCTGAATATACATCACAATCTATTTCATTTTTGATGTGCATTCTATCTTGAATCCGAACAAACTCCGTTACTTTAAAAATAATACATCAATTTTACGAAAAAATAAACTGAAAATTAAATTCTTAAACTCTCATCACTAGAACAGTTATGGTGAATATTTGAAAAACTTTATTGTCTCCATTTGAGCAGAAACACATTTCTCAAAAGTTTAAAATAAATGATTTTTTGATACTTTCTCTTATTTTAAATATTTACAATATCCAAATTTATCACTTATCCAAATCATAAGAAATTATTTTACTCAATAAACAAACTTTTTAAAGGATGGATCTTACCAAATGCCTGCATTGATTCCTTGTTATCGTAGATTCAGCAGTCCCTATCTATAAAGATCGACGTCTGTGCAACCGCCATTTTCAGTATCTAAGGCCAAAAGGGCCATTAAAAGTTTCTGCAGACAATTTGTTTGAGGGATTTGGTCTGATTTCCGCTTCAAGCGACGATATTATATAAACACACCATTTTTCCCGAAAAATCTTGAAACTTTTTTTGATTCAAATTCATCACCTTTTGTTACCTACTAACATTCCAATAACACGCTCTTACCAAGCCTTGAATTCGAACTCATTGCTTGGAAATCGAGCTCCATACTTACTGCTCTAAATATGAAAACCATGAGTAGGCAACGATCTTACTTGATGTGATGATTTTTTTCAAAACGGTTTTCCGGTTCTTAATTTCTTCTTCATTCCAACCTTCAAGCTGTTAAAAAGTTCTTCCGGAACTAAAGGTTCAAATTGACTTCAAATTGTCGTTTCCCAAGTAACGATGTACTAACACGTGATAATTTATGCAAACACGAATTGACATGCTAAACAAGTAGAATTAAGCCTTTAAGTCTACTTCAAAGTTCCTATATTGCCAAGTTGCTTTTGAATGTTTTTAGTTAGTTCACCCGTTGGAACTAACTAAAACATTCAAGTTTACAAAAGAGTATAACAGAGTTTTTTTTAACGAATTATCGAGCTGTACAAAAAGACTTGCAACCCTTCGAGAGCTACTTGTTGTTCAATTTAAGAACGTAAAAACGGTTTTATGGTGATTGTCTAAATTATATTAGTCCAGTTATAACGAAAAAACCATAAGGCATTGTCGTTCCAAAAAACCGTTCGGATGTTGCCAAAATCGAATGTTGCCAGAAACGAATGGGGGATGTACTATAATTCTGAATTTTTGTTCAATTTCTTATACATATGCAAATGTAACTCATTTTATAAATTTGTTTAATTAACGATAGAATTTTACTATACCAAATGAAACCCTAAATAGGATCCTTCACTCTCAACGCCACAGGATCGCTGAATGTACCTGTGTTGTGGTTCATACTGCACATTTGTTCTTTCCTACGTGGCCCATCACTCATGGCAACGGTCGCCAAGGGACGCCACCTGCTTGCCGCATACAAACCAAACTGCAATCGTCATCGCCATAAGGGAACCTCAAGTCCAGCCCGAACAAAACCTCGCTGCAATGCCATCATGGGGGTTCAGTTTCGGTTCAGGTGTCGAGCGCGTTCGGTGTCCTTTTGACGACTTCGCGTATGCCGTGTGGTCCTCGCGTCACTCGCTACTCGGTTACGGTTCAGTGATTTCGGTCGCTCAGAAGGGCGTTTTCGATGAATGTTGGTGTTAATGGGGAAAATTTTGATGAGATTGGTGGATTAAAAGGATGTCTTTGCGTTTGGGACGTCATCTTGAGTGAAATTTTGAGGAAAAGCTACAGTTGAAAAAGTATATCGACCGGCAACGATATAATATTAATAATCCTTACTGGAGTGTGTGAGTGGTCATTAAATGTGAAAAGCGTGTATAACCTATATCGTTGATGCAGTTTCTCAGGTGTAGTGGTTTTGTTTACGTCGTTAAGCGTGCTTTTGGGGTGGTACGGTGACGTCATCAAACAAATAAATATTGAAGCCAATCAAACGGAACGAGCTGGAGCAGTAAATTGGATGAGTCGCAATTCACAGTAATATATTTCATTTGTCTAGCGGAATTCGTTCACGTCAATCATGGATAACGTCGGAATAATAGTAAGGTTTGTATTAACGATATAAAAATATAACGCTATCGCTACGAAGAAAACTTGGGGTTGGGGAGAATTCCATTTTTAGTTTGACTTCAGTTTTTCGCGTATTAACATTGTGGATTCCTTGAGCCCCTGCAAGTCGTTTCGAAACCCGAACCAATTCATGGTTTTGTTGTTGGAATCGTTCTGCTGATAGAGCCCATTGAGATTCCTGAAATGAAGAAAAAAGCAATATTGAGCTCATCCGACAGCTGTCTGTATCGAGTCACGCTAGTTCTTACGCGTTCATGCAGGAGGCAAACCACCAACCACTTTGATAGAACTCGGCACACGATCCGGACTTATGCAGGTCGTTGTCCTGGTCATAAGTGGAAAAATTAACACCGCTACTGGCGCTCAAAGAATCCCCGGCAAGTCCGTTAACGAATGTTCCCAATCTCAATCGGTATTTTCTATCCTTGTCGGCAACCTCGAATCCATCATACAGCGCCATCTTTATAGTTCCGTCGTAATCTACCAGCCGAACCAACAACTCATGTCGCCCAGTTCTCGTTATCTTGTGAATCTTTTCCAAACCAAGCCAATGTTCGTCATCGGGTTCTCCGAACCCCTCGACATATTCGGCCCAATCCCGGGTAAAGTTAAGTTTACCATCAAAACGACGCTGAATCGTAATCCAGCCACCGCCGTAAAAGTCCTGTTCGCAATAAACCAGAAACGGATGAGTGTTCAGCCCATTCGGTCGGATCATGAACACGTTGCTATACTCCGAGGGAACTGATCGGCAACAACCGAAGTAGGCGCCGGCTGTTGAAATTAAAAAAAAACAAAAATCACTTTTAACATGCGACCTTCCAAGCTAATTCAATAAATTCATTTCTAGCTCTAGCAACAAAAAGTCTCATGAAATAGGTACAAAAAAACTTACTAAGCCCCATCATTGATCTGAAGTACGTTCTATGCAGCTCAACATTTAAGTTCTTATTGATAGTTTCAAGTTCCAAAACAAGTCTAGATGACTTTCTATTCAGCATCCAAAAAATCGTAAAATTAGCAATAAATCATCTCCCTGTGATGTAAATATTTTCGCCGTTTTCAGTCTTCTTAAGATGTTCAAACAAGGTTTCATACTGCATACATCCAATGTTAGTTTATTTAGTCTTTTTCAAGAAATCCAACATCAGGAAACAAAGTATACATAAATAGTATTGAATTTTTGCTTGTTTTATAGTGTAACATTGAAAACGAAATTATAATGAATAATTAAATTAATTAATGAATTATATTATCCGCAATTGTTTGTAAGCTCAAGGTCGTAAGTAGAACATTGAACATTTAACACTGCATACAAGTTTGAATGTTAAGTTTTTCAGAACATTCCCAGACAACTAGGCGAGAACAATTTTTAATATCGAACAGTTAAGTAAATTCAAAAAACATAGTGGACAGTAAAAACGACAGATTACTGTAAGTACACTGAATCACAATATCATTCGCACGTTTTTTCAAATATTTGAACATTCTGACCCAAGTTAATTACATTACATAAGTTTTCAATGTTACACTTTAAAACAACAAAAATTTTAACATAATTTATGTATACTTATGTTTTCTCATGCAAGATTCCTTGAAAAAGGCTAAATAAATTATGCCGAAACGTAGGATGTAGTATAAAACCCCGTTTTCACATCTTAATGATACTGAAAATGCCGAAAATATTTACATCATTACCTCACCAGTCGATAGGAAGATTTTATAATTATCTCAATATTTGAATTTCCCCTATTCATCAGATAGTATCAATTTTTGGCTATCTTACAGAAAGGTATAGCGAACGGTCAGTTGGGGATATCATTTATTAAGGGTCCAAGACCCCACTTTATATACACCAATCGACTCAGCTCGATGAATTACGAAGATGTCCGTGGATATGTGTGTTCCATTGAAACGTTCTTACCACACTTTCTCCTATTCTGGGTTTTTCGATTTTGATGAATTTAGTTTCAAAAAATTGGATTTTTTTCCTGTAGGTCATATGTTAAAAACAAAAAAAAACAAAATTGTTTAAAATTGTTCTATTCCATAGTAAATATCATGCTTACGTTGGCTCCAAAAAAGGTAGCCACTCGCTCAGCAGCAGTAGCCAGCAATAGTTAAATTAATTACAGAGGCGATCGAAAATTTGACAATATTCATCAAACAGCCGAAAATCGATCCCACGACATCTATCATGAGAGTTGAGGAGGCTAACCCCTGAACCACTAGTGAGCGTTGTGAAATGTGGCTCTCAAACGAACAGTTTGGAATATTTTGATAGTGAATGAACTCGTAGAATATCAGTTCGCTTATCCTCCAAAAAACGTACTGTCCATCTTTTTGCCTTTCTTACAGAAAGGTATAGTTATCGGTCGATTTGGAAGATCATTAATTATGGGTCTTAGATATACCTTTATAGGTACCTATCGAATCAGTCGAGTTCTGTCGATGTCAGTGTATTTGTGTGTATTGGTGTGATTTTTTGTAAACTTTGTCAACACGTTTTTGCGAAACTGGAAAGTACAATAAAAATGATTTTTGTCTTAAAAAATTTGATTTTTTCCCTCTTCAATGTATAAAAGAAAGAAAAAAAAACAAAATAGTTTGAAAAATAAATTTTTATAGTAATTATCATCAAATCATCACTCCAAAAAACGTGTCAGTTTGGCTTGCTAGCCACAACCAGCAATCACTAAAATCAAGATTATCGATAATATGACGTCAAATTATACGTGACGTCATAGATACGCGCTTGCTATCTGAAAGTATACATCTGTCGATGTGTGGAAGGGAGAACAAACAGGCTTCACTCCCACTCAGGTTTGATGTCATCGTGACAGAAGCCGTGTGGGACGAAAACGACAGTTTTAAGTTCTCCCGGCCGATTTTTATTATTATATTTCAATGGTTCAGTTTAAAACCGAACCAATACAAAAATTTTGGAACCGAAGCTCCAATTAATTAAACATAAAAATGGCTTTCACCAAGGGGTACAACTCGTACAATCCCGAAATTATCATTTTTTTTTCTTTTTTTTTTTGGGATTTTAAACCAGTTGGTTTATTCATCCCCAGTCCCGAAATTATCAATCTCTGCCATAGGGACTTAACTCTCAGAACGCAATAGTTTGCTAGTGATTGTAAGTCCCATCCATCGCCAAACGATAGATTCTCAAGCACTTCTTGGAGAAGGAGAAAACGAAACGGGGACGCGGACTATGCATGAGCACCATCCCATGTTCTCACGTGCCGTTTGTGCTCAGGAAACTTTTTTCTAAGCACCAACGACAGGAGAGAATTTCGCCCGCGAAAGCAAATTGAATCCAATAAGACAAATGCTTCAGAATATCTCTCGAGCTTTAAGCTCTCGGGCTAGTTTTTTTTGTTCCCTTTTCAGATTCTCTTTTCAGATCTACCGTTGTTCGATGAAAACTTTTCGTTCGCATTGAAAAACCTGTGCAATTGTTGCGTTGTTGTTGTTGTTGGGGTTGGTGTATAGCTAGAACCAGTGCTGCAAATTTTCTGAAAGCACGAATGATATTGACTGTGATTTTCTATCAGTGTAAAAAGCTTGAACTGAAATGAACGGAATAGAAAAGTCAACGAATATAAAAGCTTCTGATCGGCTCGGTCATCTTCGTGCCTACGGCAAGCTTTGCGAATATGTCTATCAGTCAGTAGAAAGCTTACTCGTAAACCCGAACTAACTTGTTTTGTTTTTGTCATTTTCAAAAATTGTAAAATGGGATTCGAAAAGAAAACACGATTGGAAATTCGCTAAGACTATACGATTATTCAGAGGGGACGGGAAGAGAGATGAATATAAATTTCTTGATGACGACATGGCGAATATCTGACAAATATGACAAAAATTTGACTATTGTTGTCAAAAAATGACAAAATTTTGACAAAATGTAATAACTATGGTGAAAAATTACAAAATTTTGACAATATTTAGTATGACCAAAATCTGACAAATATGACAAAAGTATGGCCTAAATATGACAAAAAAATTAACTATAAAATGACAAAAAATAACAAAAACATGGCAAAAATCTGACAGATGAGATAAAAATTTGGCAAATGTGATAAAAATATGACAAAAAATATGAAAAATATTACAAAAATAAAGCGAAATTTTAACAATACAATAACAAAACATGACAAAAAAAAAATTACAAAATTATGACTAAAATCTGACAAATATGACAAAATTATGTCAAAATTAAGACAGAAATATGACTTCGATTTAACAATAAAATGACAAAAATTCGACAAACCTTAGCCAAAAATATAACAAATATGTTAAAAATAAGACAAAATGATGACATAAATCTGATAAATATGACAAAATCATTACAAAAATTAACAATAAAATGAAAAAACTTGGCAAACTTATGACAAATTTGGTAAAAAATGACAACAATCTGAAAGATTTGACATTTGTCATATTTTTAGCACTTTATCATAATTTTATATAGTTTGACGACATTTTTGTCCCTTCAATTTAATTTTTTTTTGTTATTTTAATTATAAATTTATTGTTATATATTCGTTTTTACCACGCTTGTCTTCCTTTTGAAATTTTTTTTGCCAGTATTTCGTCATATTTTTGTTATATTTGTCACACTTTTGTCAGTTGTTATATTTTTCCAAAATTTTGTCATTTTTGTTAAAAAAAATTGTCATATTTTTATCACATTTGTCATATTTTCGACAGAGTTGCGTTGGTTTTTTCTATTATATTGTAAAGTTTAAGTCATATTTGTCAGATTTTTGTTCTATTTTTTTGTCATAATTTTGTCATACTTTACCACATTTGTCATGTTTTGTAATTTTATTGCCCAATTTTTGTCATATTTGTGTCTTAATTTTGTTACATGTTGTCGTAATTTTGTCCCCCACATTCGTCCCACACGCTCCCTCGCCAGCGTTCTCCTCGCCAATCCGAACACTTATTTCTCAACCTTCCCACCTCTACACACTATCACGTTTTTTCCTTATCAAAATCCTTAAAAAATAGGAATCTCAGCAGTAATAATTCAATTTCCGCAAGTCTAGTGCATCGAACAAGCTTTGTCACCATTCAACTAAACTTAATGAAAATCGAATCGAGCTTTTTTCACTTTCAGCAATGTTTGCTTGATACTGAAAATGAAGATTGGATAATCTCATGAACCTGCAAAGAGCCTGAATGTATACTGAGCTCCGATGTTGCCGATTCGTGAATGAGTATGCAGAGTGCTTTCGGGATTGAGCTTTCTGTTCATTATCTGATGAATGCGGATGGAAACGAACTGAGCGTACACTGCAGTAAATTCAATTGAAAATTGAAAGCTGAAACTGATTATTTGCAGCACTGGCTAGAACGATGACGGCTTGGTAGTCAATCCGAATTCTCACATGCATAAGCCAATGGAAGGTAATAACCAAACAGTAGCGCCACCAAGTCCTCAATAGTAGAGTTTAAAGCATTTTGGATTTTTATGGAACATGCATATAAAGCTGAAACGCTAATAATTATAATTGACAATGTTGAAAAAACTGTCCGATTTAACCATTTCAACCAGATTGACCAAACACAAAATTGACAAAATTGAAAAAAAAACAATGACAAAATAGATCAAAATGTATCCTTAATTTTTATACCTCCCATTTTGAAGTTACCAAATGCTGTAACTCCAAAAGAAGTAAATGGAGTTAGATTTCAATGTCATAGAAACGGAATCAAACAAGATATTCCAGAATTATGTCATTCAAAAATCTCCAATCAATTGTAAATAATGTTATGTATTGATATGAAAATTAGGATTATAGAAAAATACTTTTATCCTATAAAAAACTTTGAATCTTAATTTCTTTAGATTTCTTAGGATTTACTGCGTATGAAATTCCTTAATCATAATTCATAATTCATTTTGTTCCATATGTATCCAAATATAATTAATAGGCTACAATCCACTGTCAAGTGTATTAAATCGGGTTTTTTATTGAGTTTAGTAATTTTTGCATTCGATTTTCTTTAATCATCTTTTTATTGATTTATCATATATAATTTAGAAATAAGGTATCCATCATTGTGTCATAGGTTTCTAAAGATAATTTACACTCTGTAAGAACCCGATCAGGAGGGAAAAACAAAATTATATCAAGATGAGATATTTTGATACTAATTTTTTTCCATCTATATGAGTTATAATTCAGTACTCGAAGGATGTTAGAATATCTCAAATTATATAAAAAAATCTATACTATCATAGCTAAATTATATCAGTTTTTGATATGCTCCTATCAAGATTATATCTGGTTCAGATAGCATAGTTTGATATTAGGCAGAACAAATCCTATCAAAATTATAACTTATCAAGATATGAATGCTTCGAGAAAATTTTTTAGTGGAATTTTCCAATAAAATTTGAACAACCGGACCGGACCTAACTTTTCGTTAATATTGTGTAAAAAAGCCGGTCAAGTCCGGATAAAAAATTGAATTACTATTACAAATGGGAATTTTGTAAAATGAAGACAAATTTGAATTTGCTTCTTCGAGAATTTAAACTGAGCACATAATAGAATTCAATTTGATAAGAAGAGGAATGAAGGTTATATTATTTGAATAATATTAAGTGATCAAAGTCAGTAGTCAGTAATTTAAACATTTTTTAAGATCATTTTTTTCTAGTTTTAAAAATAAAAGGCTTATTTAATTTATAGTATGCCATTAATAAATGAAGGCTTATATTGAAAACGTCTAGGTTTGGAAATTTGATTGAGCTATTGGAAATTGATAAAAATAATTACATTGACAGAAAAAATATTTTTTTTAAAGGAACACAAACACACATAGGATCTCAATGAAACTTGATGTTTCCTCGAAGAGATTCCATTAACTTAACTCTAAGCGTACTGCTTTCGAGGATATGAAGGATAGCATCTTACAAATGCTAAAACCACCAACTCACAGAAAGTGGACTATGTTTGTCGTGACAAAAATTAAGCATAAAGAAACCTGCTACTTCGAATCTTTTGTCACAATGTTTAAAATAATTAAAAAATCATGATGGTTTCATAAAGAATATTTTAAAAAGAAGATATAAGTTAAACTCATTTTTATATTTTTAAGCGCAGGTTTTCTAGATCAAAATTCCAAGCTTTGAATATTTTGTCACCGTCAATCAGTCAATATTAGGTCCTGGAAAAGATAAATGATTTAAACAATACATTTCTTGTTAAATTTCAAGATTTATAGTCTTCATTGAAAAAAGTGCTTTTAGAACACAATAATATTGGATGTAAAAGCAATAAATATTAAACTACAAACCAAAAAAAATTGAAATAAGGGGACTAAGCAATTTGAGTAATTAATTTTAAAATTAATTCTGAGTAGAATGATGTTTTTTTTATTATTTTAGAAGAAAAACTACAAATAAAAACACGGTATCTTTTTTGAAAAATAATTCATGAAATTAAATTGACGATCTATTAAAACCCTTCGAAATGTGGAATTGACCATTACGCAGAATGAAAAATTAAAAAAAAGTTGAGGCTGAACATTTTTTCTTGAAATACCTTTTCTTGTTGAAAAACATTATTTGAACGTGGGACTGAGAGTTCATGACAGGTATATAAAATTTACTTTAGAAACTATTGCACGTATATCTCACTCGACAATCAATCGAGTATTGAAATGTTTGAAAACTTCCGAACAAAATATTTCCTGCCAGCAAATATCTACGCTGTCAAAACCTCTAAAATTCATGTTTTTTTTTTATTTTTTTTCTTAAAGAACATCATTAAGTCATCTGAATGCTAATTAACTAAGTATAATTAACACAATGTACTTATCTTTTCAACGTCCTAAAATTATCGGAGCAGCTAGTCTTCAGCCTTTTTGAGTTGGTCCGGAAGGCGTCAATATCTCAATATTAAACACTGCAAAACATTGCACCACAATAAAACTTTGTTAACTTTTAAGTCGAATTTTGGCAAAAAAATTTAAAAAAAATTGTAATTGTATGATAATAATTGCATTTTTAACAGTCTTACTGCCAAGGTGTCCGAGATCACGCAAAAATCTGTATTATTACAGAATTTTTAGCAAAATTTCCATATATCACAGAATTTTTAAAATTTGCACAGAATACACAGGTTTTCTATATTTCGAACAAACTTCCAAAATTATTAATTTTTTTTTATTCTTTCGACTTTCTATTTCTGACTCAAACTCATGGAAAAAAAATTAAAACAAGGTAATGTGAATTGATTTTTTTTTCTATTAAAACTGGGAGCAGTTTCCAATTTGTTGATGTTCCATTTGATTTTTTCGATAAACTTCATAGAAATAGCGCCACAGAATTATAGGTTCAAATCACAGAATTCAAGATTGTTTTTTGTTAAAAACATAAATTTTTTTCTCGGCAACTTTGCTCATTGCACTGTGTTACAAAAAAATTCTGCAAATATGACTTTGTTTAACGGTAAAAAAAAGAACACACACCTTTAGGATCTCAGTGAAACTTCATGTTTCTTTGAAGAGATCTAAATTTTTACTTAAGACTAAAGCGTACATCTTTCAAGGATATAATGGTCAGTATTTTACTAATGCTAATACCACCAACCCACAGAAAGAGTACTATGTATGCCGTGACCGAGACTCGATCTCATGACCTCTGGCTTAGAAGACTTGAACGCTATCCTCTAGGCCACGATCGGCTTAGAAATTTATGCCATTAAAAAAAATCATTATTTTTAGCTTTTTAAATTTGTTGTGTTTTAAACAGTAAAAAATTTGAATTTTTTTTTGGATTTCATAATTTCAAACTTGATTTTTGAGGCATTAATACAGTTTGAAAAGTTTCACAATACTAGGTACTACTTAAAAGATAAAAATCGTACCTATTTATAATTGAGGTTTCGAATGCAGTAGTGCAGGGTTAAAATCTTCGTATTAAATTTTTCCTTGAATCTCGGGATTTTCCAAAAAAAGATCGATTTCGAGATTAAAATGGCCGGGGAATGGACATTCTACCCAAGCAACCAAAAGTTCCATAAAACAGGTACGATAAAGCTTACCCAGCCCCATCATTGATCTGAAGTAGGTTCTAAGCAGCACGAATTTTAAATTTTTATTAATATTTTTAAATTCCAAAAACAAGTCTAAATAACTTTCCATTCAGCTTCCAGCGTCCAGCAGTAAATATGTGACTTTGGTTGCTCGGAAACTAATCATAATTAGTTTAAAGGAAAAAAAAATTGTATTTATCACTTCTGAGAAAGTGATGTGGTCGTACTATCGATCATCTGACGTCAGAAATGTTTACTCTATCGCTTTTGAATGGAATTTAAACTCTAACGGGCAAAGTTTACGATAACACATCACATTTTTGCACAATTATAGTCGTTCATTGCTCACTGATAAATACTACTTACAGTTGCGAGAGATGGCTTTCTTCAATGATTCCAATGTGTTATCCATGACTGAAAACCTTTGATCCGCTTTGATATTCTCCACCTTCATTTCCTGACCGAATTTTTGCTCCAAACTAAAATTTAAGTAATTATCAACACCAATTATTTTAATTAGCTGTAGTTCAAATTTCACAATAAATAACAACCTTCGTTCAAACTCACTTAGGCGCTCATCTAGTCGTTTAATAATCCTAAAAACAAACAATGAATAAAAGAACGTCGCTTAATCTACCGAAAAACTTAAAAAAACGGTCCCACCTTTCCTCGATTTGATTAAGTTTCGATTTGAATATTTCATCTTGTGAGTAATAGACATTTCCAACTGCGAAACGTGTAGAAAGTATGCAAAATAAAGTTATCACAGCGAGTGTTACTCTTCCAACAGAAAGATCCATCTCGAGCAAAGCGCTAATGGGAACTGATGCAAATGTTGGTGCTATCCGTGCACGGAATAATTCTTTTGGGGAATTCCACCATGCCGCAGCATATTGTTCTCTTATTCATGAAGTTCCTATTGTCGAGTAGTGGATGAGTTAAGTCAGCGTTGACGTATTTATACGAATTTAAATGATTTTAGGCAACCTACGTCTAAAAATAATGTTAAACTATCCGTTGAAAAATGCGTGATGTTTGAATAGTTTTTGATAATGTTATGTTCATGAAAAAAAATCGCTATTCAATACATAGGGGAGAATGGGGAAACTTGATCCCCTTTCCTTATTTCCATCATATCTTTTGGAAGAAATAAGCAACTCATCGTCTTTTGCATTTTCTGACAGCGTGTAATTTCAAGTTTATATGCTCCAGAAGAACGGAACATGAACTCGTAGATGAACTAGAAGCATTTTCGTGAAACTAAAAAAAATGTGAAATTATTTTTAGTTACAGGAGACTCCTATGCTAAAGGAGACTTGATCCTTAGTTCAGGGTACCCTGACCATAGGCAAATATCTAGTAAAATCCGAAGACAAAAGGTTCGTTGACAATTTTTTGTCATTTTAGTTATCATTTCACTGTTTGTAAGTATCAGACAAAGAAAATTCCAAAAGATTGTAAACTACTTCAGAGTCATTGCATACTTTAAGTCGCAATTTTCTAGTTTTAAGATAAATACAGTAATTTGAGTCCTTTTAAACAAATAATTACAGAATAAACATTTGTGATTGGACAAATGTAAGCAATTTCACGATAACCAATGGTAACGATCCATTCAGAAGAAAAATATATATTTTTGGACTCTTGGGATCAATTAAGGCGTTTAGGATCAGAGGGTGCAACTGCCTATATGATAGTTTTGAGAAAACGCACTTCAAAGTTGTGAAGGTGCTCGATTTTTTATATATTTTTTTTAATTCGAACATGTTTAATTCAATCGAAAAAGTGTTCAAAAAATTATTAAAAAAATCGAGTTTGGTACCAGATACATATTGATTCTTCTTTAGAAAAAAATTGAGAGTTTGATATTGGTTTGAAAATGTGGCATTTCGAAGTTCATGTTATGCTCTTAACTACTGATATATTGAAATAGATAATTTTATTCTATCATGTGACAAACATTTTAAAGTGATTAAAAAACATCTTAAAATCATATTTTGTTAAATTTTTCAAACACAGTTTAATAACTCGAAAAATAAAATTATTGAAATTTGTTGAGATAACAGCATTGTTTTTTTTTTTTGTTATATTTGGCATATTTTTCTAGAACATTTCATATTTGTAAGACATTCTTGTTTCGAGATTTAGCGAAGGAATCAAATATTCCCAGGGATCAAGTATCCTCAGCCTCCCCTAATATTAAGATTTCATTACTTGGATCATGTTATTATTTCTTTATTGTTTTGCATTTCAAAGTCCATGTTTTGAGGTATGGCTTAGTTGAACGAATCGCCAATGATTGCTACTCCGTGATTGATCGAGGCCATCAATTTTGTGCAAAGGTCAAAAGAATTGTGCTTGGGATTAACAGTACATTTTCAATGTACAAAAGTGAAGCTCTCCCTTCATTAAATGATTAATAACGGTGCCGACCACGTCCTAGTAGTCAATAGATGGAAAGAAAGAAGGTGTAAATTGTTACTTCCGGATCTTGGTAACAATGAAAGCTCGATTTCCAAATTCGTAACGTTCCCTTTTATTCGTTCGAAGCTCTACCGGTACACGTTTTAAATTCCTTCGATTTCAACATTGATTAAATATAGCAATAATCTTTACAATTCTCAATCTTACGTTTAGTGAACTCTCTATACGTTTTCTATTATCTCGATTTTCAGTAATATGCCTCAGCTATTCACCTACGCCTTTAACTATCTTAGGTTAGAAATTGAATTAAACGTTTCTCTACAAATTTCTCACCTCTGCTCCAGTTCGATACTATCGCACTGTTACAAATTCAAAACCGCGCACTTGTGTGGTATTGTAGCCTAAATTAAAGTAGGTAAACGTTAGAATATCACTTTACATACTAAGCGTAAAGCGTACCTGTGCTAGGAGGAACTAAGTAGGCCTAGCTCGAGTGCGGTTGTGTTTTTTGTCACGGTCGCGTTTTGCTTCGTTATTCTTGGAAATTTATTTTTCCACGCGTTAGTTTTTAGCTGCAAAATTAGAACTCTTTAAATTGAATAATGTAAAGTGAACATGGTTGTATTTTAGTTAAAAATTCGTTTTTTAACTCTAAAATAACAAGGTATTGCAGTGAAAAGTGTAATTTTTATCAGTTGTGTGAAGATGTGAACTGTAAGTGGGATTGAAAAAGGGCCTCTGATAAATTCGGTTTACTAATTTCTAATAATAAGTCGGTATTTCAATTAATCTGGAGATAATAAGCTACAAAAAGTGATCAATGCGAGTGAGAAAGGTTGAAGGGTCGATGTATTAACATGAGTATGTCGGTCAAGAATTTTTCGAAAAAAATCTCATGCGGAAACCATATTTGGCAAATTTTGTTTGTTGGTATATGAGGAGGGATTAATAGATCCGTACACTAAGTTGAACGTTTGAGTCCTGATGCTTAGCCTAAATTCCACAGGCCTAAGGCAACAGGTGAACGGTGAATATTCGTGAAATCGTCGGGAAAAAGGGCGCTTCTCTGCAATGGTGATGGAACCTTCACAGAATTGCAATGATTGCTATGATTTCCAGCAAATTCCTTGAAGAAGAACAACAGAAGTTTCGGTGTTCATGGCTCGGATAAATCATGCAGCTAAGTCCTTGTTTTGAATTATTTCTGTTTTAATAAATCTTGACTGATTGCATAATGTAGATTACATAACATAGATATGTAGTATTTTATAAAATTATATTTTATTAATTTAATTATGATAACCATTCATATATGTAAACTATTTAATCGGCAGGGTGAATGGTTGAAAACGTGTAAGTTGGGCATAATGAATTGAAATATTAAATTTTCATCACAAAATCTTTCTTAAAGTAAATTTTGAAAGGTTTTGTGGCTGTTATTACTAATTAGGATTCTCTTTTCTTTAATTTTTATTTTCAAGAGCGAGTAACGGCGCTATAACCAAGGTCTTTGACCAGAAATGATGGCGCATAGAAATTCAAAACTTGCGAAAATTTAGAGGTGAAGTTAAACCATAAAACATTTCATTTAAATTCAATCAATCCATTTGCTATAGTTTTGAAGTTTTATGCCGAAATACCTCATTCCCAGCCACAGAAGAAGGAAATTCCAAGGACCATCGTCAAAGAGTACCATAAATTTTAGCATTTGTGCTCCCAACGTTGGTATTTTTAATTGTAAATTCATAATCACAGGAACGTATGGTACTGTTGTCCACGTTTCTTCCTCCCTGTGTTCCAGTTGTCTCTGCGTCTAATACTGCACAGTGGGCCCGGCCGAGTAAAGATGGGTAGTAAATGTACTTTTACTACTCACCGGGATGCTGACAAGTTCTGGCTGTGTATGTATCATAAGCATAAGCATATGCAGCATAAGCATAAGCATAAGCGTAAAGCGTACCTGTGCTAGATTTCCTGAGCAGATTCTCAATTTGCACCTTCCGTGCCTTGAATTAGTTGCAGATGCCTAGATTCAAGTAATTTTAAGTTAGATTTGAATACAAGATTGGATATTCCAACTAAAGGTCTACCTTAGCACCTGAGTTAAGCACAAGTTAACAATTTCACAATAACCACTATGAATGAAATGAATGAAATAGTATTGTTTTTGTTTTACTCTTCTGTTTTCGGTCCTCAGTTTCCCGCCTAACGCGCCTAACTACTTTTCTCACATCTCACAACATTCGAACTCATTTCCGAAACCCTCGAACTGTCATTTGAGATTAGATGTGTTCAATGCTGTTTTCGGTTTCGAAGGTCAGTTCAGTGACAGTAGGGAAATGTATGCTTTAGGATTTTTAAACTTTCTTTAGTTATGTCAGAAATACTTGTTATGTCTTACCTTAAGAAATTTTTAAAAATCTAGAACTTATCGTTTGTAAGACCAATGTTTCTCTTAAACAGAACATTTAAGTCATATAGTACTTCTTGATTGAATGGAGGACATTAATCAAATTCAGATTTTTTTTCTATCAAGAAAGTTTGTTAGTTCATCGGTTAGTTAATGATTTATTTTACTCATATCTGATTTATTTTTAAACCTATAAAGGACAAATCACTAAAACTAGAAGTGATAAACAAAATCTGACAAGATTCTAGTTTTGAATGTCAAATTCTTTCAAATCTATCATTACAACATAGGCACCAAAAATGCTGTTTTTGAGTTATCCAACGAATGCTATAAAAAAGTTCTGAAATGGTAATTCTCCTTCTGAAATTTAATATAAAACTAATCGTTTCATCAGCAAAATTTGTTTTTTTTATTCCAAATAAATTTCCCGAATTTTGTAGTTGGTGTTCTTTTAATTTTTCAATGAGTTTACCGAATTTAACAGTCCGACTTGTTAATATTTTTTTTTTATTAATAAGTTTGTCTTTGTTGTTATGTTTCGGATTTTTTAAATCTGAAAATTTTATCTTCTTGGAAGCCTATGAGTCTAAATTTTCCGTTAGAAAAACATAGTTTTTAACTTTTGTCCTTTTACGGACTCAATTAGGCGTTCAGAAAGATTCCTTCATGCTCCAATGCATGCTTTAGTTTGCCCGGATATTTAATACAAAATTTTGGAAAAGTCGGTCCGGCTCAATTGCTCGATTGCTTAAAAAAGCCCGAATTTTTCCTGGTTTAAATAATTTTATTGGCCAAATGCAATAGAATTTTTTTTTTGTAATTTTTTTTAATGCGTCCAAAACCAATTATTTTATGAATATTTTATAAAAATAATCTTGAAAGGTTTTTCGGAAGACTAAAATATGATTTAAAATCTGCTGAAAATTTTTAATGAAAAAACTTTTTCTTAAGTTTTTAATTCTTGATTTTTGTTAAATATTTCCAGGGTTCAGAACTTAATTAGTCCGGACTTTGGTAGACAATCTTGTAATCAAATGTCCGGATTTCGCTAGGTTTTTAAATAAAAAAAAAACCGGATTTGTCAGGGCCGGTACGTGAGAAAAAAATCTGCCATTCTTATGCCACATGCAGCGTCAATTCTATCCACCCGACGTCAGCTTCGAGAGAATCATCTAGAAAAGTTGCAAAATGTTTCTCAATCCCTTGCGCACAGGACGTCAAACGTTTTGGCAAGTAAAAGTCGGCCGTGCGCCGTGCGCTAAATTCCTTTGACTGCACGTTCAGAAAAATTCAAACGATTCTCTGAAATTAGGATAACATGCAAGTCCAAAGATAAAGTCACTTGAGCTGAACAGAAAGAATCATTACATTTTCGAAGATTGCGTAGCATCTCTTCGCACCACTGGACCTTCAGATGAATCATCCGCGAGGATGAAAGTCCCGGAATAAAGAAAAAAAACAACTTCAAAAAACCTCTGGCCCCAATACTTTAGCTGACGGCGAAATATTTTCCAGCGATTGAAATTTTATTCTTTAAAAGTTGCGCTTGAATTTTTTTTTGAATAAATCTTGATTTTTAATTCACCTATGAAAAGTTGAAAAAATGGTTCGAAGAAGCAATTTCAAAGCAAAATTTGAATGCTTTGTGCTTTCAATGTTTACAAAAAAACTTGAAAGTCTTTGTTTTTATTTTTATCAATTTCCTTTTGGTAATTGGAGACATAGAATATCTCAATCTGTAATTTGTTAGTATAAGCTTTCAATGATGTGTTGAACATGTTGGTTTATAAGTATAAAGTTATTATTGTAATTTAAAAAAAATTAAATCATTTTGCATGTTTTTTTATAACTTCAAGACTTCAAAAAACAATCTTTTTTTAGGTTTTAATCTCTGGCACTGTTGAAACCAAATTATAATTTTCTTCTTATTATCGAAATAAATTCAATTATCAACAAAGTGAAAGAAGATAACACAAAAATGACATAAACATTATGCAAAGTTATCACACATATTATGTTAAAAATACAGAAAAAATAATAAAACAAAATACATTATTGTTAAAAAAAATAAGTTACTCAAAACCTTCACAAAAATAATAAAAAAAAAATAGAAATAAAGAAACAAAAATTTGAAAAATACACAAAAAAAATGTATAATAAACAGGAAAAGGATTGAAAATTACACCAATATGACACAAATCTATATATATATAAAAATGAATTTCTGTCTGTCTGTCTGTCTGTCTGTCTGTTCCCTATAGACTCGGAAACTACTGAACCGATTTGCGTGAAACTTGGCAGGTAAGGGTATTGGAGGCCGGGGAAGGTTCCTATTATGGTTTGAGACCCCTCCCTCTCTCATGAAGGGGAGGGGTCCCCAAACAAAAGACAATTTGTGGCATAACTCGAGAACCAATCAAGTAAATGGAAACAAATTCGACATGGGTGGGTACTGGGGTACGAGGAATGTTTCTAAGAATATTTGGTACCCCTCCCTCCTTTCAGTGGGGAGATAGAAAGGGGGAGGGGGCCTACCCTACAATTTTTTACATAACTGGAGAGTTAATCAAGCTAATGGAATAAAATTTGGCATGGGAGGGTAGGGGAATACGAAAAATGGTTCTATGATTATTTCAAACCCCTCCCTCCTTCCATTGGAGATACAGAAAGAAGGGGGGGGCCTTTAACCACTTTATTATTGCATTGCTTGAAAACTATTCGAGCAAAAGAAACCAAAATTGGCTAAGAAGGATATATGGGTACGATAAATAGTTCTATGAATATTTGGTACCCCTCCCTTCTTCCAGTGAGGATATAGAAAGTGGGGAGGGTGCTCCTTTATAATTTTCAGCATAACTGGATAAATAATCAAGCAAATGGCACCCAATTTGGCGTGGGAAGGTATTTGATTACGATAAGTGCTTCTATGATATTTTGAGAACCCTTTGTCCTTCAAGTCGGAAAATCTTAAGGGAGGAGGGTCCTCCCATATAATTTTTGCATCCTTCGGGAACTTACTAAGCATATGGAACGAAATTTGGCTTGAGAGGGTATTTGAGCACAGGGAAGGTTTCTGTGAATATTTGGTACTACTGCCTCCTTCCAGTGGGGTGATATGAAGGAGAGGGTGGGGGGGGGGGGGGCTTCTTTACAATTTTTCGCATTACTCGAGAACTAATCAAGCAAATGGAAACAACTTTGGCATGGGAAAGCCTTTGGATACGTAAAATGGTTATTAGCTTATTTGAGACTTCTTTCTCTTTCAATTGAGAATGCAGTTAGTTTTTTTTCTCGAGGGATTTTAAGCACCCTTATGGCTTATTCATCCCGAAGAATGCTTTTAGGGAAGACGGAAGCTCATATATGTATGATTGTTTTGCATAAACCAAAAACTGATCTAACAAATAGAACCAAGTATGACATGGGAACTATCATTCAACTAAGCAACTGGGGAAGAATTTGGCATATAAGTGTATTTGAATACACGGAATGTTCAATCTTGATCCCCTTCTTCCAGGTAGGGGATAGGTAGGAAGAGCGGCTCCGATACAAATTTTATAGCATAACTCGACAACTAATAAATCAAACGAACCCAAATTTGGCATGAGAGGGTATTCGAGCACAAGATATGTTTTTCCGGTAGTTTAGCATCACTACCACAAAACAGTGGAACGATATAGAGAGAAAAGAGGGCATTGATACAATTTGTTTCATATTTCGATAACTTATCGAGAAAATAGAATTAAATTATCATGGGAGCAAATTTGTGTACGAGCAATGTTTCTTCGATGGTTTTAGAACCCCTTCTCTTGCCAGAGGGGAGATATACAGTGGGAGAGGGTCACCAATTTTTTGAATAACTCGAGAACTTATCGAGAATGGAGCCATATATGACGTGGGATCGTATTTGTATACAAGAAGTTTTTTTCTGATGTTATGAGACCCTTCCTTCAATTAGGGATATAGGAATGGGGTAATTTGTATGATTATTCGAAAACGAAAAGATAAAATAAATGTCCCATGATGTTATTTTGTTACTAAAAATGTTTATATGATAGTTTGAGATAATTTCATATTTATATAAAAAATATTTGGCATTAGTTATAAACTTATGAAGCAAAGAAATCGAGAATCGTAAAAAGGATTCAAACACGGATTTAAAATAAAAATAATTAAGATTTCAAAATTAAAAAAGTAGCAAATTCATTAAAAAAAAACATTTTAATGATTTTGAAATTGAAATTGAAATTTTGTGCAAATAAATAACAAGTTAAATAGCTAGGTACCACAAGTTTCAAAAATTTTTGGAATGTGTAGCAAAGCACACCGGGTCAGCTAGTATAAAATAAAAACATTGAAAACAAACACAAAAGTGATTAAAAAATTCAGGAAAATAACACAAAATTGATTCAAAACTGGCATAGAAACGAAAGAAGAATTTAAGAAACGGTTGCCATGGACCAATTTTTCTTGGAGGAATTATGTTAATCAAGTTATGTCGTGAGACGAAATGTTAATAAATAAAATGAATAAAACAAAAACGACACAAGAATGGCTAAAAACGACAAAATTATGTCTTCAAATGATGAAATTTATGTTTGAAAAAAAAAGCACCAAAACGAACATAAACATTATTGACGAAATCAACTTGAACCATTCTAGTTTCTTCTTATCACTTTTATGGATATCGCATTCAACATTGCACCCAACTCTGGTTCTCGCCATCAAACGCTCTCAAAACGTGGGTGATATCAGAATCTCCGTCGTATCAACCCACGCGTCTGATTTAGCTAACCAAACAGTTGAAGCGCAACGGCCGCCGAAGATCTGCTCTTGAACTGCTCTCGCTCCCGGTTTCTTTTACTCAATGAATTTTGGAGCTCAAAGCTGTTGGAGCAATGTCTTCTGCAATGCACAGGGGCTCTATCAATAACAGAGAGAGCATAGTCCTTTTATGATATATATTTTTTCTCGCTGTGCTATTACGTTTTAACATTTTCCGACCGATAGCAGCGACCTACGACTATTCGACGAGACGAAAGACCGTGGGAATCCATTTGGTCGGGATCAAAACAGAGCCAAACAAGAGCCAGACGGCTCAGTTTGAGTTTTACCAGCCGTCGGACCAGTCTGGCAGGAACCGAACATAGTCCTTAGTCCGTCATTGAGTCA
This sequence comes from Uranotaenia lowii, assembly GCF_029784155.1. Taxonomy (NCBI): domain Eukaryota; kingdom Metazoa; phylum Arthropoda; class Insecta; order Diptera; family Culicidae; genus Uranotaenia; species Uranotaenia lowii. Next base: position 355,285,124 of record NC_073692.1, read on the forward strand.
GTCTTTCGGTACACGTTGAGCCCAGCAGGAGCAGCTCCTTCGAGTGGCCCCGGGAAATCCGCTCCTCTGTTGCCTAACTGCAGGCGTCTGGCTGTGACTTTTCAGAGGAACCAGACTTCTGTTTGCGGAGTGTTGAATTATGTGGTGATAAATTGTTGGCAATTTTGAGCGATTTTATGAGAGCTGCTGGTTAACGGCAACTGGGTGTTTTGATAAGTGGGCTCATCAGGGATTTTAAAGCGGTGAAATATTTTCGGGAAGTTCGATGATTCCGGCAGCAGAAGAGCTAGAAAAAGCGGAAAGATTGTGAGCGACGGCGTCCGGAGCAAAAGAGTTATATGGTTGATGTAAAATCAGCTGGTCCCGGGGACATAAATTTTTCCACACCGCATAAAAAGGAAATCCTGCCCGTTGCTCCTGGTGGATTCCGGGAGGAATTTCTGAACCAACCCAAGTCTGTCGAAGCGGGGGAAAGAACCTTGAGCTGGGTTTTTTTTCTCTGAGCCAGTGCGGGAATAAAATGAAAATGTGTTAAGTAGTGGGTTCCCGAAGGTTCCCCCTGGGAGATCGGGAATAGTGCAGTTTCTATCGGGTCGTGGGATCATTTTGTGAGTGGGTGGTGGGTGCTGTTGCATACATTGAGGAGTTGTGGTGGTGATAAAGACATTAAAGTGTGCCCGGAAGGGGTTTCTAGCATTCTTTCGAGCTCATTCTTGTAAAATAAAGTGAAACTATCTGGGGTAAAGTTTTTAATCTGAGGGTTAAAGATTCCATGAGCTAAGAAAAGTGCATCTTGGAAGTCAAATTTTTCTCTCGATATCACAATATCGTACCAAGGATCAATTTCAAAGGTAAATTATTTGGTTTTCGCTTATCACACGTTTATTTGGTTGTTGTAGCTGTAAATGTTTCAGGTAATGAAAAACAGGGATGGTTTGTAATATTATGCAACATTGATCTTAAATATGATTAATGGCTTTACAACTTTCTCCGTTACCAAGCGAATGCGAAAAGTTTAAAATAATGTTGGCTTTTTTCCTGAAGTAAATCAGAATTTGGTGCCAACCTCTAGTTAAGCAGAAATAAAAAAGATTCAATTTTACTAAGAACAAGGAACGAAAAAACTGAACATATCCATTGGTTTTTAAGAAGATTGACGATCTTGCACGGTGAAAATGTTCCATAGAAGACATTTTTCCTTAATTGGATCACATACAAATGCAACAGATAAAGAATTTTGTGTGTTTGGGTTACAATGAGAAAAATGTCTCATAATACGTTTATCTCATTCTTCCAACGAGATAAGGACATTCATGTAAAAAGGAAAGAGTTTTAATATAATAGTGTAGTGATTTTTCTGTAAACTACACTGGAGAGCATTGAAATGAGAATTTTTTAAATAAATCTTTAAAATGAGGAACACAAATTGAAAATTGAAAAGTCTATCAAATATATACCATCTAAACCATAGAACATTGAAATCTTTAAGATTCTTCGTTACTCAAACATTAAACCTCAATTACTCCAAAATATCACTTAAATGTCCCAAAACCGCCCAAAAACGAGCACAAAAAATAGCACACAAATTATTAATAAAGGATTAATAATTATTAAAAAAAAAAAAAAGGAGGAAAAAGTTGACACAAAAATGAAACATAACAAAAATCGCTCTAGGACAATTTTAAAACATGAATAACAATAGCACAAAATTGGAAAAAATGACTCTAAAATAAAACTGCAACTACACAAAAACGACTCGAAAATTGAACAAAACTTACCAAACTGACACATAAATGGCAGAAAAAATTCCGCTTTTTGTTTAGCGGAACAAAAAAATTAGCAACACAAATATCTTAGTTTAAAAGTCATTCGAAAATATTCCATCTGGTTTATTGAATTTTTAAACTTAAGGAATTTCAATTGTACATTTTTTTAATTTAGCTAGATGACGCAGTCTTTTTTTCAAGATTACTTACATATATTGAAATCATAAAAAGTGATTTTACTGAATATTTTTCAAACTTTTATGATTGTTGAACAATTACTTGAAACGTTTTTTTTTCTGAATTTTAAATAAGTAAAAATAATTTATTTTCTATCTTTATCTGAGTCCTAAATTTAGAGAACAATATAAATATGTGTTATAATAAGGTTGCCAGATGTCCGGTTTTATCCGGGTTTGCCCGGATATTTAATACAAATTCTGGGAAAAGTCCAGTCCGGCTCGGTTGCCTGGATTTCACAGAAAACAGCCCGGATTTATTCACTTTATTTGCCAAAACAAACAGAAAAAAAACCAATTGTGTTGCACTTTTTTCTTTATTTATGCGTCCAAATCAAAATTTTCTGAGCAATTTTTATAAAAATAAAAGAAAGATTTTTAAGAAGCCTTAAATACGATATTGAATAAACTGATAAGTCTTTATGAAAAAAAATTAATTCAAGTTTTTTTTTCTTGATTTTTGTTCAGTAATTCCTAGGTTTTAAACAAATTTGCCCGGATATTGCTCGGTTTTTTGGTCAACAATTTCGAAAACAAATGCCCTGATTTTGCCAAGCTTTAAGTATCGTTACTTGAGAACCTAGCTTTTTTTTAATAGCTCTGTAAAGATGATAAGGGTATTCCTGTTTTTGTGAAAAATTAATGCTATAGGAAGTACGAAACAAATACTAATGAAAATTTATTTAAGAAAATACGTACTTTCGTAGAAAAGAGTAGTGCTCGTTATGCCCTTATCTCCCCTAGGTAAAAACAAGTAAACTGGACATATGCACTTTTTTGGAAAAACTATGGAACTTCAGAATGCTTTTTAAAATAAAAATTATAGTTCAATGACCAATTTTTGCCGAAACTGCGAATAATTTTGACTTCTGAGAAAAAAGTAGTAGAAGTTTGCTTTTTGTCAATCTTCCCCATTCTGCAAAATACGTCAATTTTGACGGAATTTAGTAGAAATTTTGAATCAAATGGGTTCACTGTGTTTCTTATAACATAAGTTAAAGCGTTTTGCAGTCTTCAACCAAGCTATTGAATGATTTAAAATCTTCAATATCAAGTACTCGAAAATATTCTTTATTGGTGTTAGAAAAGATGGTTATCTTGTCTATTCATATTTCTAAAAATTCTTGAATTTTTATTTTTAAGGCGTTGCACAATGGGGAAAAAGTGATTCAACCGCGAAGAAATTCAATATCTTCCCTCCTACATAAACCAAATCTTTGATTCTAGTAAAAATTACCGGAGATTCGATTGGAAATAGTTTCAGACGCCACACGAGCCTACAAACGAATATATAGTCCCTTTTAACCCCTAACATTTTTTAAACAATCCAGAAAAAATCTGGTTTGGTAGGACAAAACATTTTTGAACAAATCCAGACGTATTTTTTGGACTAACAAAAATAAAAAATAAATGAAAAGTTTGTTCACGTACAATGAAAATTGGCCGTTTTGAAAAATTAAAGCTTTTTTCAGCATATTACGATTGGCTCGTTGTAACGAGCGCATGGGCCGTGATAAAACATGTATGTGTGCGCTGAATTGCATTCTTTAGATCATGAGTTCGGCTAATCTTCAATGCAAATCACCACATACCCAACACCATGACTTCGTGTGAACTGTCATGTAATGAATGTGTTTTTTTGTGTATGTGAGAGTCTTATTTGGAGAACGAGACAATCAGTTTCACAACCGTCTAAAATTCATCACATTTTCAGTGTTATGAATCTACGACAGGTATTTCGCAACTGATTGAACATTCTTATTATGTAGTCACTTATAAAAGAAAACACATCTTACCCATCGGCCACTTATGGGATTCGCACCCAAATGTTTTCTTGCCGATACCGGAAATTGAACCCAGTAGGGGAGGAGCGGGCTATATGCGCCTATTAAGCAGAACACTGATTTAATCAAATATCACATCGAATATGTGTACAAAAACTATATACACGTGTGCAGGCATCTGTTTTCTATACATTGGAGTAATTTTTATGTTAAAATTTTCTTCTGTTTCCAAGAAAACGATTTTTTTATAAGTGTTGTCTAAATAGCCGAACCTCAAATCGTGCAGACTAAATGCGCCTATTTATGTTTTGAACAAAGTTTCTGTTTTTTGGGCAATATTTCCGTATAATTTCATTGAAACTGCTAGAAAGTAAAATTTCCGTACGACAAAGCTGAAGGTTTATAAAAATCTATTTATATAATAATTTTATGGAATAAAACAAAAGTTAGGGTTGCCATACTACGGAGGCAGTTCGTCTATAAGAAAAACTTTATCAAATCTGTTTTTAATTCTTCAATTCACTCTTAAGATGTTATTCAGAGCTTAGATTTGAAGGTTCAAAGATAAAACTCATTTATTTATTCTATTTAACCTGTTATTTTAGAATGGAGGCATTTTACAAACATGATGGGGGCATACAAAAACACTCTATTATTCCACTATATAATGATTATTAAACCTGCACAAAAGCTGAAATATGTTTAATTTCTTAAGTTCATTTGAGTAAGATACAAAAACCATCCTAGTTTTTGTTTCAAGCTTCATTATGTATAATTTTTAAAAGTCGAAATGTTACATCAAAATGTATCAAAACCTTGTTTGATTTTTTAAATTTTTTTGAGTTTGTAAATTCATAAAATTCTTTCTTGCCCTATGTTCTAAGCGTATCACCCTCAAAATGCATTGGTCAGATAAGCTGTCTAGTCAGCCATTTCATCAAACAGCCGTAGGGTCATTTAACCCGATAGGCCCATTTCGGAAACCTTTCCCCTACGCCTGGCATACCAAAACCAAACTCGCACCAGCCTATCCCCTACACACAACGAAAAAAATCTGTAAAATCACATCACATGTGATGTAAACAAAAAAAGCATCATACATGCCGGAGTTTTCAGTGCTAGTTGGAAATTACACGCCAGTGAAATGTTGCAACGTGTAAATAAAAAATGGTGTAAAATATGGCAACATGTAAAATAAAAATAATGTAAATTATAAAACCACTGAATATTGGAAGAAAAACTTTCCAATAGGAATCTGTTTTGTTTTATTTATTGGTATTTATGATTCAATAATGGAATTATCTCATGTCATAATAAAAATAAAACCTTTTTGTTATTAATTTAGTTTATTTAATTTGGTGACAATTATTTTTTTAATCTCACAATTTTTAAAATTAGGAGTCACATTCACACTTTTATTTTTTCTTGACGACCGGATCCAAAGTTGAATAACTTGGAGCTGCTTCCAGAACCGCTTCCTGCTTCACGAAGATCTCTGGGAACTTTAATCGCGGGAAAACTGCTTAAAAAAATACTTTTTGGTGCACGACTTTGACTTGACACTTTGTTTAAATTTGTCTGATTCTATTAAATTGAAATTCAATGTCCTCATCACATTCCATGTCGTGTAATTTTAAGAAATTTCTATTTCCATTACATCACATATGATGTAACAAAAACGAAGCATCACATATGATGGGATTTTCAGTGCAAGTTGAATATTCCACGTCTGTAAACTGCAAAAGACGTGTAAAATTTAAAGACATGTAAAATATTAAAGACGTGTAATATTTAATTCGCACTGAAAATTCCGTCGTATGTGATGCTTCTTTTTATTTACATCATGTGTGATGTAAATTTACATCAAATAATCGCGTTCCGTGTCAAGTAATATTTGTGTCATACGAATTCAGTGCTGTTAAGGATTCAACTTTTTTTTTATTTGTAAATTTACATCAATAAATCGAGTTCCACGTCATGTAATGATACAGGTTTTCAATTTCAGTGTTGTTAAGGATTCAGATTTTTTTTCTGTGTAGATCACATCGGCGCTTAGCGCATGGACCGTGATAAAACATACCCATTAAAAGCAAATCTTAGCAAGTTCAGTATGACTTTTAAGCATAAAATCATAGTTTAGATTCTCCTCTATCGACGTGTCGGAAATTATTGTATTATTCATTTTTATCTGCTTAGTGACACCTTATTGAAAGTGTTTTAAAATTTAGATCGAAATAAAGACAAACCTAAATTGTGAAATTTTCACGAAACAGAGGCATTTTAAGGAAAAATTTATACTTGCCATTGCCAATCACGGCATTAAAAATTAATTGGTTGGCTTAAAATGTTACAGATTCTTCAAAACTTGAGTAGCGCGTATTAGCCACGTGGGGCATTATATGAACTTTCCCCCTAAATCTTACATTACTAGGCTGCTATGCTAAATATGGTTGTACTCCATTTCCCCGAAAACCATTGCCCAGAATGATAAATCACCAGAATTTCAATCACCTGAAATCCACTTCCCTAGAATTTTTTTTTCCCAGAATGCGCCATTTACCAGAATTTTTTTTTCCAGAACGAACCATTTCCCAGAAAAAAATTAGCAGAATGAACCATTTCCCAGAAAAATTTTAGCCAGAATTGCCATTTGTCAGAAAATTTAATACATTAATCCAACCTGAAATTCAAAAAATTAAAATAGATTTTTTCCACAAAAATTGGATTCTCATAATACTATTCTTTTGCGACAAAGCCGCAACCAACGAGGATGAAGGGGCCGAGGCGGCACAAAGCCGCCGAAGCTCCCAAATCCGAGGTGGCCGCCGACCCGCCGTCGGAAGCGGCGGGACTAAGACATTGGTCTAGGTCTGTCGGGGCTTCCTAGGTCTGCGTGAAAGCTAGGGGTGATCCCTTAGCCCCGTACGCCACGCGACAGCGTGAAGGACAACACGTCTGTCAAGTTCGAACGCGCAGCGTGAGGAGTCGGATACCAAAACGGTTTTTTAAAGGACCATGGTAAGCATTGAATCAATTAAAGTACCCAAACCATAAACAAAGCATAATATTGGTTCTAAAATAAATTTAGTTGGAAAATTTCAAAGTTGTAGTTCCATTTAAAAAATCATTTTGAAAAAATAAATCATGTGAAATTTACAAGAATTCATTAGAAAAAAAACAAATAAAAATACTAGAGGAAAATATCTGGGGTTTGTGCCATTCTGGGAAATCTTCCATTCTGGAGAAAAAAATTCTGGAAAATTGTCCACTCTGGGAAAAACAAATACTGGTAAATGGTGCCTTCTGGGGATTTTTTTCTGGGAAATGGTTCATTCTGGGGTTTGATTTCGGGTATTTGTCATTCTGGGAAAAAATCATTCTGGGCAATGGTTTTCGGGTAAATGGGATACGATCCTAAATATTTCATCAATTTTTGTCCATGCATTCAAAAGTTATTCACAAAACAAACTGTTGCATTTTAACCCTTCATTTCCTGTTTTTTTTTTATTCTGGAAAAAATCTCAATTGGGCGCAATGATGAGCACATGTAGGGAAAATAATGAAAAAATATTATTTTCACCTATTTCGGGTACTCAACAAAAATATTCATTAGTGCAAATTTGCAGCAACATGAAACGGTTATACGTTTTTGTTTCTAACTCAAGACAATAAGAAATAAATGCTTACTCTTAATTTCTTTTGCACTAATCATAGTTTTAGAGTAAGAACTTCGGAAATCCAGTTTGATGGACACCGTGAGTGTTGAAAGTTTGAGAGTTTAGAAAAAGAAATTATTTCTTAAACCATTTGCTTACTCATGACCATCACACAAACTGGAATAGATAACAAACTTTAACGATACGATTCAAAATGAATCGGAATTCGAGAGAAAAACATGAATTAACGATACAATTACAAACAATGGGCATAAGTGAAACGTTTATAAATTTTCAAGCGCAATCGTGACTTAGTTTTTCTTATTAAAAATCTAAGCTTTTTGCAGAACACACATATTCAAAGTTGAAAAACGAAAGCAAACTTATTCAAAATATTTTAAAAATTTTCATTAGTTTGATTACAAAATTCTGTAAATTCATTTGAAATTTAAAATTAAATGTCAATTAAATTTATCGGCCTTATCGGTATAAGTTGTGTATTTTAGTTACAACATTTCAAGAATATGAAAATGAAAATTCGTTCCATTAGGAACCAATTGATGACATGTCATGGAAATGCTTCGTATCAAATTCTACACGCTCATTTCCAAAATCTATTCAATTCTCCTTAATTTCTATTAGCCTGTAATTTTCATAATCCTAAAATGTGCTTACTTAAAGAACGTAATTTTCACTTATAAGGTCGATAAATTCAATAACCAAATATAATATGAAGATTATAAGATATTAGAATATAAGATTGAAAATGAATCAGTTTTGAGTTAAATCCATCATTGATAACTATAACTGATTAACTAACAAATCTACCAGAAAAAAACTGATTCTGAAACTGTTTATATACATAGATTATTCAAATTAGGAATCATATTTTTAAGATGATAATGATAATCAATGTTCGAAAAAAGTAAAATTCTACAGTTTTCAATAATTTGGAAAGACAAGAATTTCTGACATTACTGAAGCAAGTTTTAAAAAAGACTTTCTTTCGTATAACATATTTTTTCGATGTCTGCAAAACGATTTGATTTTGGTTTTTGTTTTTTAATATCTTATATTGAATTTAGTTAACACTTTTTCTAAATAAGTCCATAATCTATTATTTCAAAGAATTGGTAAAGTAAAGTAAGTAAACAAATAGAAAACTGCAGAGCTAGTTTTCTATGGGTTTTGGAGAAAGTTGATAAATACTTTTATTTTTTTAACTTTTTGTTATATTTTAAAGTTTTTCCAGAAAAGTACAGAATTTCCTTTTTGATTCTTTCCTCTTTTTTAAAGTTTCAGGGTACCAAAAGCTCTTAAATTCTTTGCACCTCTGAAAAATATGATTTTTTTGGCCTTGTGTTATTCATTAAAATCCTTTTGGATGTGGAATTGAAGAACAAGAAACGCAAAATAAAATTAAGGCTGGAATTGGTTTCTTGAAAAATACTAGGATGATTTTGAACAGCATACCAGCGGAGACGAGCCAATTTCCTGACATGTTTGTCACACTTGATTTTGATCATTTCTTGTGATTGAGTCATTTCACTTTTCTATGGTAAATTCATTTCTTGAACTGAATACTTTGCTTGAAATAAATCTCCATTGGGAGGGGGTCAAATCCCTACCCCCCTTGTAACACGTGCGATTTCGCGCGTGCGCATCAAGCTTCTCCAATGATTACTTCCGCTTTCAATGAAACAAGTGGTTTACGCGCCACCTCATATGAGGACCACTCGTCGAGGTAGATTGCCCGGCTAGACCCCCGACCTCAGGGCGGGTTGTCCAAACAAGATCCGAAAAGGGATACGAAAGGTAAAGGAGGATGATGATGCTAGGGAAATGTACCAGCAATTGCACCGTCGTGCCCAAAGAATAGCTGGGACGCAAACCGTTATCCTATCCGCTCAAAAGGTACTCACTTGCGCTTCTCGTCATGGGTGGAACTTACTTTCCCAAGTTTTTCCTTCCCGCGATAGAGGCGTAAGCGAGGGAACTGTTTTCCCGAGCAGTTCACCCGGAGTAAAATAAATTAAGAACAAAAAAGTAAACTCTACAAACTAAGCGGACCGGACACGTGAAATACCTTCTCAGAAAAGACGCAACTGTTCGGGGAAAGCTATGCACAAATTAAATTAACATTAAATTGCGGACGAAATAATTAAGTGCATTTATTTTTAGATGAACGAAAAACTATTTACAGCATGCCTTTTTATTTTTAGTTTACATTGGTAGGGGGTTTCTATTGGTATACATGTGTTGGAGATTGGTATCTATTTTTAGATTACATAATTCTACCTAATTGATTGTTCCTTTTATTGTGCTTTCCCTAGTTGTGCGGTTTTTCGATTTGAGAATGAGCTCAATTGGCGGAGCTTCTCAAATGGGAAACTGTATCGGGTTAAAAGTTTCCAAAACTGTGTGTGGTATTTAGATTTTCTTCATGGGCCCAGAAATTTCATATAGGTAATCAATGCGCATTTAGGTTTTCATATCCGTACTTACGGTACCGTTTTGCTCGATGCCGATAAAGCAGAGCTGGCTTACTCGGTGTCCAAAAATAGACGGTTGGACTGGTGTTGAAGCAGGTAAGGGGTCTTCCTTAAATGATGTCCGACCTTTCTGCGACGCTTCCGGCTACGGTGGGGTAATGATGAATACCGTCGGCCCGGTAGGATGTGGCTTGCTACGGGCTGGTGGAGAACGCTTGGTGGCGTGCGTTTCCCTTCCAACGTGCTACGTCGGGCAAACTTCGAAGCCTCCCGTGGCTGGAAATGCGAGGTTCCGTAGGGATCGCTAAAAGCGTTGCGGTGTTGCTTTCCTATATAAGGAGAATAGTACGGAAGATTCGTACGGCAAACATTAACTCACACACAGTGCACACACAGAATTCGTTAGAATTTTTACCTTTTTTGTTGAAGGTCGACGCACATAGATATGGACACACGCACAACACTACTTCCTAGCTTTTCTAATCTAGCTAAAAGGGAAACGGAACAAGAACAATTAACATCTCAACATCAAAGACACTTCACGTGTTTTTTTACTTTTGCGACTTCGCGATACAAATAAAAAAGAACCTCGCTACGGCCTAAACCACGGTCTGGATCAAAGTGATCAAGATCCGTTCCGTAGATCCTCAGTTGGGTCGCAAGTATGGAAAATCCTTTGACCTTTTTGAGGGGAAATCCGATGACCCACGAATGCGGTCATCGAACTTTCGAACCTTAGTTCGGGTACACCAGCCATGCTCTCGGCATGACATTGGGCAATCTCTTGTGTCTCCCCAAACAAGTCATCTTTCCCTTTCATCCCGGATCCTTCTCGGATCTCTGAGAGTTATCTCGCGCGGCGGCACCCTATCACCATAGTCATGGAAAGCGGATGTTGTATGGAGAAGTTGCATAAAAGCTTGAATGAAAGCTTGCATCGGATCAACATGATAATGGTTCGTTTCATTTGGACGGTACATGTGATGAATCTTTTTATTATATTTTCTTTTATTTACAATAACATTGACGAATTAAATAACTAACAATAATATTTACAAAATGTCGTATTAAACTATCTTTACTCTGTGAAAATATTGTTTGTATTGGAGAAGCAAATAGTAACCATGTTACAATATTCCCTACTAAATGTACGAAAATTTGTTTGAATAAAGTTCAAACAAATTTTCGTAGCTGAAAAATATCTAACGGATTTATCTTGAAAGTATTTTTTCCCAACTTCTGGAAACTTTTTTTTTCCATTGACTGACATTCACTGCAATTATATCGGCTTTTATGTTTTCCGAAAAACATTACATGTGACAAAAAAAAACATAACCAAACATAGGTTTGACGCACTGAAACTACACCAGACACTTTCGTCCGGAAAACATTTCATGTGGACCACAAACACGACAGTGACTCCTCAAAACATATAACATTAGCTCACTGAAATTATATCGGTCTTTCTGTTACCCGAAAAACATCTCATGTGATGAAATATTACTGGTAAATAACCTAAGCGTATTTTTTTTTTACTGACAATCTATCGGTCGATCTGTTACCCGAAAAAAAAAACTTTCCCTGTTACAAGAAAAACATAACAAAACATCGGTTTGCCGCACTGAAACTACACCAGACACTCTTGTCCGGAAAACATTTCATGTGAACAAACAAACACGACAGTAAATCTTTACAATTGCATAACATTCACTCACTGAAATTATATCGGTCTTTCTGTTACCCGAAAAACATTTCATGTGATAACAAAACAGAACACAAAACCGGTTTGTCGTACTGAAACTATACCAGACACTCTGTCCGGAAAACATTTCATGAACCAAACAAACACGACAATAACCGCTCGACGCACTGAAGCTACACTAGTTCTGCTTGACCAGAAAACGCTTCATGTGAACAACGAACGCAAAAATATACTTCATCAATTTTCTTTCTTTCAAAAGAAAACGAGAATAAACCTATTTGTACAAATTAACACTGAACACACCTATCGACAGGGCACTCACTTCTCTGAACGTACCCCACACGAAACAAATCAAAACAAAACGGAGAGAACGTCAAAGTAGTGGAATTTTTTCGTTCGATCACACGGTGTTTGCAGACGACGGGAATTTTCCCCTCCAATGAAGATAAAGAATAAAGATTCCAGCAGGCGAAAACACCGGATCTGGCCATAATTTTCTCTCCAATTGATGGGACGACGGACAGGAAGAAGCGGCCTACCGACTTATTGGAGTTATTTGCCAGGAAAGTACAAGTATTGTGTGATTAGCTTTGTTTTAATGGAACATTTTTTTGGGGCTTGGGTGGGGTACTTTTCTTGTTTCTTTTTAGGTTCAGCGATGCATAACTGATGTTACCGAATGCGGCTAATATGGATGATACAGTCGGATTTTTTAATGGATTGACGAAAGTTTGGATCACCCTATGCAATGGAAGAATCCTTGATGAATTGCTGTTCCAGTTCCGGAATTTATGCTGCGAATCATATTGAGCTTGTGAAATTAACCCCCCTGGATAATGATTAACTCAAACACAATGCCTTGAGCGAATGCACTGGAGAGTTTATTATGAAGAACGATCAAGTTGTTTGATTTGGGTGAATTTAGGATTTCGTCTAATCATTCCCACGGAAAACGGTGTAGCGCTTGAAGCGGTGTAGCAGAGACACCTAAGCCAACTGATGAATGTGCTATCTGCCCTAACTGGAAACTGGAATAATAATAGGAGGACAACAACAACAATAAGAAAACCGTAAGTTTGCACAAAATAAATAACAAAAATTTACTACTAATTTTAAGTTAAGGCTAGAATTACCGCAGGCGATAGGCGCGACTAATCCTAAATTAATGACTAACTATTTACACTATTTACAATGGTGGGATGATTTTCCACCCCCCTTTTTCACCATTTCCTTTTCGGTTTTTTCATGGTTGTACGTTTTTGTTTCTACTACAGTCCAGAGTTCAGTCAGAATTTTCGAGAATTAGATTCCCAGAGGATTCTAAGTTGGCAGTGAAGATGTTTTAAGGTGTTGACTAGGGACTGTGCTCCTTCTTTGATTCATAGGGCTTACTACTTATGTAATAAGAAATCAACGCTTATTGGCTCGCTTTGGATTCGTGCTAGGCACTTACTCTTGGCAGGTCATAGCCAAGCTCCTTCTGCTTCATAAACCCTACTACTAGTGTGCGGAATTCAACACACAATTCCGCTAGGCCTCAAAACTTCTCCCATGCTTCCCCTAAATTCTTCTGACAATCTTATCTCGGTGAATATTGTTCTTATACTTTAGCCTTTGAGTGAGCAGGCTTGAACTGATTTCTTATCGAAACCCAAAAGTGTTCTGAAATTGATTGTCACTCTAATAAGAGATTACATAGCTTGAACAGAATTTAGTTTATTTTGTGTTCTCAGGAATCCGCGCTTTTTAAGATGGTTTCCATAGAATACCCCCATACGTTTTCCCTTTAAATCCTCCAACTCGTAGCAATGACTTCCGACTGTATTTCTAATTACCGCGAGCTCGTATTTCGGAGCAAGTTTCGCACAGAAACCTTTCTCTTTGTTAGATTGTTCGAATGTACGTTTGAGAACCGTTTCTCCTACCTCGTACTTCGGACATTCCGGATTTGAACGAAGGTTGTATGTTTTGCTGTGTCGTTCGTAGGCTTTTGCTAAATTCTGACGAATTTGATTGAACAATTTTGTTTGTTCAATTTCCGTTTGTGCGGGTGGATCGGTGTATGGTAAATCACGCATCCGCTGAAACTCCAGACCATTGCCAACCATTTCTCTGCCGAACACCACGAAGTATGGAGTGAAATTTGTTGAGTCGTGAACTGCATTTCTGATAGCACACGCTATGTCTTGAAGGTCATCTGCCCAAGTTTTGTGATTTTGTTTGATTGTTGCTCTAATAGCCGTTGAAATAACTCTGTTTACTCTTTCCGTATTATTCACCTGAGGGTGATAGGCAGGTGTGAGCCAGTGATTGACGTTGTGTTTCGCTAGCAGCTCTCTGAAAATTTTTGAAATAAACTGCGAACCGTTGTCCGTTAGTATCACCTCCGGTACGCCAAAAAGGTTGAATATTTCGTCCTTTACAAATTGCACTAAGGAACAAGCCTTAGCTTCCCTAAATGGCCGCATCAGAACGAACTTGCTAAACACATCTGTCGCGACCAGTAAGCAAGTGAATCTTCCCTTTCCCGATGCTGGTAGGGGTCCAACGTAATCTAAAGTTACGAACTGCCACGGGTGTTGAGCAAAAGGTTTTTGGTTTCCCATAGGCGGTGTAGCATTGATGTTCGTTGCTTTCGACGTTTGACATTTTAAACATTCTTGGCAAAATTTTTTAACTTGTTTTGCCATTCCTGGCCAACTAAATCGTCGCTTGAGACTCTGAAGAGTTTTATCTAGGCCGAAATGTGCAATTTCGTGTTCAGCTCTTATAATTTCTAGGCGATCGCTTTCTCGAGGATACAACTTCCAAACGAAACGAGGATCTTCCGAGCACTTTATTGATTTTTGAAAATGATAGATTTTCCCGTCGATCACCTTGTGGTCTTTGAATTTTAACGGTTGTTCCTGAATTTGTTCTGCCATTTTCTCATAATCATCGTCCAATGTGGTTAACATATCTACTGATCTTGAAAGGCAATCAGCCGTGATATTTTGGGTTCCTTTGCGGTACTCTAAAATAATGTCGTATGATTGCAATTTTAGAGCCCATCGGAGTAGTTTCGAATTTCCGGACTCGATTCCTATCGAAAATAACCAGAGCAAACTACGTGCATCTGTGATCACTCTAAATCTCGAACCTTCAACGTAATGACGAAAATTTTCAATTGCCAATAAAACCCCAAGGCATTCTTTTTCGACTCCTGAATAGGCTTTTTGAGTGCGGCTTAATTTCTTACTGAAATACGCAACTACTCTTGTTTCTCCTTCAATTTCTTGAACCAAAGCTGCTCCTACGGCGGTATCCGAAGCATCTGATTCGATCGTGAATAATTTTGTGAAGTCCGGGTTTGCAAGCACTGGAGCCGAAGTTAGTACTGATTTAAGTTCTTCGAATGCCAGTTCCGCTTCTTCGGTCCAGATGAATTTCTTTTTAGATTTTTTTAAGAGGTCGGTTATAGGAACAGTTATCCGACTATAATCTCTTATAAACCTCTGATAAAAACCCGCTAATCCCAGTAGTCTCCGGATATCTTTGACCGTTTTAGGCCTGGCGTAATTCAGAATTGGAGAAATTCGTGCACTGTCGATCGCAATTCCTCTATCGTTTAGTAAATATCCCAAATATTTCACCTGTTTTCGAACAAATCTAGACTTTTCGAAGGATATAGTCAGATTTGCATTTTTAAGTCGATCCGCTACGATTTTTAGTAATCTTAAATGATCTTCGATAGTTTTTGTGGCGATTACAATATCGTCCAAGTAGACGAATACATTTGGCATTAGATCAAATCCAATGACCGCATCCATAAGCCGATTCATACAGAATGGAGCTCCAGTTACTCCAAACGGAAGTACTTTAAACCTCCAGAGTCCTCTAGACGTCCGGAACGCAGTAAAATTTCTGGATTCCTCTTTTAAAGGAATCTGGAAATATGCGTCTTTGAGATCAATTATTGAGAAGTATTTAGCGTGTTCCAGTCGCTGAAATATTTCAAGCATATTTCGGATTGGGTACGCGTCTTTTACTGTCATGCTGTTTAGTCTTCGGGAATCTAGACATACTCTAATTTTTCCGTTGGCCTTCCTGACTGGCACTAAAGGATTAGTCCATTCACTGAAACATTGCTCGATCACATCCATATTCCTAAACCGTTCTATTTCTGCGTCGATTTCCTTTTGAATGCTAGGTGAGCATCGATAGATTGGTTGATTTTTTGGTTTGGAGCCCTCTTTCAAAATAATTTCGTGTTCTAGTACGTTTGTCCTGCCAAGTTTTTCCGTGCTCGAAAATTCAAATTGTTTAATTGCTTCTAGTAATGATTCACGTTGTTCAGAGGTCAGATTGTGTTCAATTTCTAAAGTTTCCTCTGTAGGGTTTGGTGGTTCCTCCGGTATGTCGAATGTGGGTACGTCTAATGTTGAATCAGAATCCAATGTCAACTTTGGAAGTTGCCCAATTGGTTCTAGAGTGAATGCGATGTTACCTTCGAACTTTTCAAATTCTCCTACCTGTTCCGGCCCATTCCCTAGATCTGCCATTGGAACTATTCCAAAACTTTTCCAGAAATTGCATCCTAAAATGGGTTTGGAGATCTCAGGGACTACCACTGTTGGTACCACCCTCGTTACATTTTTGTAAGTGAAAGGTATGTTAAGAAATCCTAAGCACTTATACATTGTATTGTCCGCTGTGCATACGCGAAGTTTGGTTGGTTGAAGTTGTAACCCGTATTTTTCTGCTAACTCTAGAGAATTGATGACACTGATTCCGGCTCCGGAATCAAGTAACGCCAGTAGATCAGTATCAAAAACCTTAACCCTCAGATATGGACATTTTTTCGATTCGATGTTTATTTTATAAATTTGGTTCATGGGGTCAAAATTAGGTGGTATTTTGGGAACTATTGTCGTTGTTGGAATGTTGGAGTTCCCACCCGTACATTCCGTTACTGGTTTCCCTGATTCGGCCCGTAAGTCTTGCGCTCCTCAGCTTTACATCTGCTGCAAGATCTTATGGTGCAACCCATTTCCCCGCAACCGTAGCAAAAGATTTTCCGTGGCTCGGAACATTTACGCCAAATGTGTCCCGTCTTCCTACAGTTCCAACACATGAACTGGCCGGTCTCCTGTACTCCTCGCTCACGCGTTGTTATATGTTGTCTGTCGGTTCCGTACCTAGTAGGACGAACCTGATCCCTAGTCTGGATTGCATCAATTTCTTCTTCTCCTTCGCTAGAGAAATCTGAGTCCTTTACCTCGACTTTATGTACTCCTCGATGGTATCGGGTTTCAGTAGACGCTTGAAGCACCGGGTCAACGGCATCGATACCGTGATTCAGCTCGATTAGATGGTCCAGATCCCGAATTTTAACTATAGAAATTTTGTTTCTATAGTGTTGTCTCATGTTGTCGAATATAAGCTCGAATTTGCTGCGTTTTGACATGCGTCGTGGCAACATCTTATTGAGCTTCTCTATCTCGGTGACAAAAGCCATGAAGGATTCCCCGCGTTGCTGCTTCCTGTCCTTCATCCTTTGACGAAGACCTTGATTTTGATTAGGGTTCCCAAACCGGTATAGGATCTGTTCTTCAAACTCTTCGAAATTTTCAAAATCGTCCATATACGTGAAGAACCAATCCGATGCTGGTCCCTCAAGGATCAGATGAATGTCCCGAAGAAGTTCATTTCTTGTTACCCCTTCCCTGACTGCGATCTTTTTTAATTTAAAAAGAAAATCTTCAACTGTGACCGAATTCTTTTCCCCAGAAAATGATACCCTCCAATGTTCTATTCTCCTAATCTGTCGAGAGTAACGGTCGTGCTCGTTTCGATTACCCGAATTCCTCAACGGAGAGTTGTACCCTGGGAATCTGTCATTAGCTGGAGAAATATTTTGCAAACTTATGAATGAACGAGACCCACATGGTTCATTCAGGAACTGTTGACCTCTAGGATACATAACGTCTTGCTCTTCCTGCCCTTGGTGTATGGTTGAACGAGCTCGCGAATCCTTCTGAGTCAGACTTCGATGCCCTGTATTAGTGTAAGGATTAAGTGATTGCCTACCTCGTAGTCTACCCTCTTCTTCTAATTCAGAATCGCTAGAAAAATCCAATGCTTTGTGAGAGCTTGGAAAATCCGATTGACGAGGTTTTCGTGATTCATACCTTTGTGTTGACCTTAGTAAATTTTCCAATTCCTCGACTCTTTTCTTCAATTCATCGTACGATGGTTGAACCTGAGATACTGGTTGCGTTTTGCGAATTGTTCCTGTTTGTCTCGGGGTTTTCAGTAATCCCTCAAAAGGTTCGACCGTTTTACCAGGCGTTCCTGCTGTTTTCACTGGAGAATTTCTAGGCCAACGTTGTGATTCTACCGGCCGAATATCATTACCACTTAACCCGGCTGCCTCATCCTCGTATGAAACCGATGGATTTGGCAACGACGTAAGGCTGGTTAAAGTTTCTTCGATAGTCCTTAATAAGTCCAACCTCTTGTTTTCGGACTCTTGTGTTCGCCCCTGATTACGTTCCAACCTAAGGAAATAGTGTCTCAACCTTGATTGAGTTCTATCACTTGCTTTAGTTTTAGCCTGATTAACCAATTCCAAAATTCGACTTTCAATTCGATTAGCATCTTGTTCAAAGGGAAAGGGTGGACCGAAAAATTGCGAACCCAGATGTTCGTCTTTAAAAAGTTTTCTGAGGAGTCTATGTTTGGATTGAATGTCACTTCCAGCATTCTCTAATTCGTTTCTAAGAAGTAATTCATATTCCGCTTCTTCATTTGTAAGATGATCAGCAAAAGGTAATCTAATAGACATCTTGAAACTTATCGCAGTCTAGTTTTCCGCTAATGATTCTCAATGGATTTTTTTTTTAAGTAACTATTATAACAGTTTGTATGTTAATATAATTAGGACGATTCAAAGAAAAATGTGTCAAGAATTGTATTAATGAATAGTGCGAGGCGACACAATTAAATATATAAATAAAAAAATAAATAAATACTTTAACAAAACTACACCTACAAATTGCCTTAACTAAATAATAAATTAACGAAGATAAGGTGTAAATAAATAACCAAAAGGTATGAACAAATATGACTAGATATAATAAAGATAACGAAATGTACCAATAAATAATTATGTAAACAAGAACCGAATGCAAAATAAATTATGACTAGATATGAATATTTATGCTTTTTACTCTCCGATGACTAGAAAATAAACTATAATCTGAAATTTTCTTCCCCAACAGTTTTGTCTAACTAGAAAAAAGCCTCTTTTGAACGTTGGGCGCCAGTTGTAACACGTGCGATTTCGCGCGTGCGCATCAAGCTTCTCCAATGATTACTTCCGCTTTCAATGAAACAAGTGGTTTACGCGCCACCTCATATGAGGACCACTCGTCGAGGTAGATTGCCCGGCTAGACCCCCGACCTCAGGGCGGGTTGTCCAAACAAGATCCGAAAAGGGATACGAAAGGTAAAGGAGGATGATGATGCTAGGGAAATGTACCAGCAATTGCACCGTCGTGCCCAAAGAATAGCTGGGACGCAAACCGTTATCCTATCCGCTCAAAAGGTACTCACTTGCGCTTCTCGTCATGGGTGGAACTTACTTTCCCAAGTTTTTCCTTCCCGCGATAGAGGCGTAAGCGAGGGAACTGTTTTCCCGAGCAGTTCACCCGGAGTAAAATAAATTAAGAACAAAAAAGTAAACTCTACAAACTAAGCGGACCGGACACGTGAAATACCTTCTCAGAAAAGACGCAACTGTTCGGGGAAAGCTATGCACAAATTAAATTAACATTAAATTGCGGACGAAATAATTAAGTGCATTTATTTTTAGATGAACGAAAAACTATTTACAGCATGCCTTTTTATTTTTAGTTTACATTGGTAGGGGGTTTCTATTGGTATACATGTGTTGGAGATTGGTATCTATTTTTAGATTACATAATTCTACCTAATTGATTGTTCCTTTTATTGTGCTTTCCCTAGTTGTGCGGTTTTTCGATTTGAGAATGAGCTCAATTGGCGGAGCTTCTCAAATGGGAAACTGTATCGGGTTAAAAGTTTCCAAAACTGTGTGTGGTATTTAGATTTTCTTCATGGGCCCAGAAATTTCATATAGGTAATCAATGCGCATTTAGGTTTTCATATCCGTACTTACGGTACCGTTTTGCTCGATGCCGATAAAGCAGAGCTGGCTTACTCGGTGTCCAAAAATAGACGGTTGGACTGGTGTTGAAGCAGGTAAGGGGTCTTC
This sequence comes from Uranotaenia lowii, assembly GCF_029784155.1. Taxonomy (NCBI): domain Eukaryota; kingdom Metazoa; phylum Arthropoda; class Insecta; order Diptera; family Culicidae; genus Uranotaenia; species Uranotaenia lowii. Next base: position 355,305,035 of record NC_073692.1, read on the forward strand.
CTTAAATGATGTCCGACCTTTCTGCGACGCTTCCGGCTACGGTGGGGTAATGATGAATACCGTCGGCCCGGTAGGATGTGGCTTGCTACGGGCTGGTGGAGAACGCTTGGTGGCGTGCGTTTCCCTTCCAACGTGCTACGTCGGGCAAACTTCGAAGCCTCCCGTGGCTGGAAATGCGAGGTTCCGTAGGGATCGCTAAAAGCGTTGCGGTGTTGCTTTCCTATATAAGGAGAATAGTACGGAAGATTCGTACGGCAAACATTAACTCACACACAGTGCACACACAGAATTCGTTAGAATTTTTACCTTTTTTGTTGAAGGTCGACGCACATAGATATGGACACACGCACAACACTACTTCCTAGCTTTTCTAATCTAGCTAAAAGGGAAACGGAACAAGAACAATTAACATCTCAACATCAAAGACACTTCACGTGTTTTTTTACTTTTGCGACTTCGCGATACAAATAAAAAAGAACCTCGCTACGGCCTAAACCACGGTCTGGATCAAAGTGATCAAGATCCGTTCCGTAGATCCTCAGTTGGGTCGCAAGTATGGAAAATCCTTTGACCTTTTTGAGGGGAAATCCGATGACCCACGAATGCGGTCATCGAACTTTCGAACCTTAGTTCGGGTACACCAGCCATGCTCTCGGCATGACATTGGGCAATCTCTTGTGTCTCCCCAAACAAGTCATCTTTCCCTTTCATCCCGGATCCTTCTCGGATCTCTGAGAGTTATCTCGCGCGGCGGCACCCTATCACCATAGTCATGGAAAGCGGATGTTGTATGGAGAAGTTGCATAAAAGCTTGAATGAAAGCTTGCATCGGATCAACATGATAATGGTTCGTTTCATTTGGACGGTACATGTGATGAATCTTTTTATTATATTTTCTTTTATTTACAATAACATTGACGAATTAAATAACTAACAATAATATTTACAAAATGTCGTATTAAACTATCTTTACTCTGTGAAAATATTGTTTGTATTGGAGAAGCAAATAGTAACCATGTTACACCCTCCCACCTTTCGCAAGGCTTTGATCTAATCAATAGTAATTGTTCTTGTTTTTTTCCTACATTTCAACAGTTGTCAGAACTTTTTTTAGTCAGAGGCTTATTCATCTGAAACATTTAAAAAATGTCATTATAACATGATAATAACGAAAACACTTTCACCGGGAAACAAATACAATATTTAAACGATGTAAGTTTCGTAAACACATTATGGAACCCTTCAACCTAGCTGGGATGTACCTAGTATTTATTTTGAAAATAACTATCCTCAGAATACGCAAATATTTTTTTAAGTAAAAAAACTTTTCAATGTGAATTGGAGTAGGCCAAAAATCTGAAAAATAAGGCTCTTCAATATTTCACATTTTTATGATTAAAGTTGGTGTTGTCAAGGTTATTAGATCACAAGGTTCTCTGACTTTGTCAGTAAGTAGGCGAGGAGAGCGCGTTGAGGTTCAATGAGTTTGCTTGTAAACATTGGTAAATTTGCTTGAGCTGAGGGCTTTATTGGTAAACAAACTCCACGAACTCCGCAGTAGCAAAATCAAAATGGTTGAATCGGGAATTTCACATATTGTTACACCTCCTATGTATACACCTTGGGTCTTGTTTGTACCTTTATGCACTGAAAGCCTTTTTTTTAGTTCAGTGTGATCTAGAAGTTAAAAATATTAGTTTTATTGAAAAAGGTTCACTTTCTAGCTTTTGGCGCAATTTAGAACAGTTTTAATTAAATGCTTGCAAATTTGTTACTTTTTGAAACGAAGGGTTGAAATCTACAAAAAAAAAATACTGTAAACGATAAATAACCGTGAGCTAATAAAACCCTGTTTTGAAACTTTTAATAAAAAAAAATGCCAATGAAGGATCATGGTTGCTAAAAAAAACCCTATTTTTTATTGAAATATAAGTATCTCAATTCTGTGAGTTCTCATGGTCTGTTGAAAGCTAAATAAAATGTGAACTGTAGCAAAGAATCAGAGAAAAAAACCGCCTAACTCTCACACTTGGTTCCAAAAGTTTCTGAAAAAAATAATTGAAAAGTAAAAATTTGAGATAGTTTCCTCATTTTTGGGGTGACTCGTGACTCGTGGCTTTACTTGACAACAAATATGATAGGTACTTTTGATTATGAGTTTGGTAGACATTCACTTCAACATTTCTACATTCAAAGGAACCTTCAAACAGATGTTCTGAGCCAATCGCTTTCTCTCACCCCAAATTGATGAAAATCCTTTCCGGCTTATTTTCTGTTCCTAAATATTGTCTACCAGAATATCCGAAAAAAAGTAAATCGAAAAAGGATTCCACATGGCCGGAACCATCATGTTCAACATACATATACCTCAACCGAAAAATAAGCTTCCCATTTCTATCCTACCTCGCATAAGTAGACTCAGAAGGGAAGTGATTATTGGGGTCAGCCTTTACTTTACTAGGCTTCGCTCCGCTGTCAAATGGAGTCTATAAATACCAATAACCTTCCGCCTTGATGTTGATTAAAATGTGGAGGGAGAAGCCCTTCCTAAAGGGATTTATGCTGACTAATATGTAAAAGTATTGAGGTAGATGATAATGGCTAACTGTATCCTTGAAGTTTATCATTTTCGTTCATTGAGGAGCCTATAGATTGGGGGCGATAGACTTGTGTAAACGAAAGATTTTTCACAAAACGTCTATGCGCAATTTAGATTGCCATGCTCATTTGATTAAAACTCTTTATTTGGAAACGGTTTTGTTATTTTTTTATGAAGCATAATCAGTTTCTCACTGTCTTAAAGATAACGTTGTTTTCTCACAAGTATAACGCTCAGATTCTTGGCTCATTTAATTTGGCGTCCAAACTCAACCCACCCAGCTTTTCAACAACAACAAAGCCAAAAATGTAAATCCATAGTTGCTGTTAACATTCCAGCGAACAAAATTCCTCTGATCTGTAGCATGAAGAAGGGAATAAAAATAAGCTTCCAAGAAAGTTGTTCTAATATTAATATTCATATGCGTCTTGCTTCTTTCTTTGCGACATCGCTCCCAATGGAAAGCTAAATTTATATCTTGAATGAGAATTTTTCCTCACACATTTTCACATTTGAATGTAAATGTATTAGTCTTAATAAGGCTTAATCAGATTTTATGAGATTTTTGAACTTTTGAAATCTCCTCTACATTCAAAAAGTAAACTCAATCGAAAGTGTTCAATTTCAAAAATTTATTTTCAAGTTTTTAACCTTTTACACTTTCAATTTCAAAAACAACTAGGTAAGTGTCTGCATGTTAGCACCAATTGGTGCAGACAACCGTCGAAAGTCGACCGAAAGCCAAACGAAATAATTAAACTAATTTTGCTCGAGCCACTTTTCCCTAACGTGAGCTTTCCGGGTGGTAGCATAATTAATGAAAACACGAAAGCTTATGGTGGTTTGGCTGCTATCGAAAGGACGGATAGTAGGATTTCGAAGTTTTTTTTTCGTTTTTTTTTCTAGGAAATTCAATGCTTCTGCTTTCATCTTTTGAGAGTTCCAGGCTCTGAAAGTTGCAATCCTTTCTACCTTTTTTTCTCATAAAAGCCCTTGGGAATTCACTCAAATTGAAATGTGCTGTATCTGAGATTCTACTTTTTGTGATACGGATGAAAACCGGTAGTTAACGGAGGGTTTGTTGGCCATTTTTAAGCTTTGTAAATTAAAAAAAATCTTTTACTGGAGATAAACCTCTTCACAACACTACACGATCCTATGAATGAAGAAATTGATCAAAGATCACAATTCCAATTCTAGTTTCGAAAAACCAATAAGTAGAACAATGTTGGAAGTCAAAAGTATAAAACACAGAAAACAACAAGGTCAGAAAATGAGAAAATCCTGAATCCAGCATGTTAGAAGATAAGAAAGTCTAATAATCTGAAAATAAAAAAGGAAAAATGTCAGAAAGTCAAAAAATCACAAAGTCAGAAAGTCATAAAATCAGCAGGTCAGAAAATCAGAAAGTCTTAAGATCAGAAAATCAGAAAATCAGAAAATCAAATCCAAAAAGTCATAAAGTCAGAAAGTCAGAGAGTTAGAAAGTCAGAAAGTCAGAAAGTCAGAAAATTCAGAAAGTCAGAAAGTCAGAAAGTCAGAAAGTCAGAAAGTCAGAAAGTCAGAAAATCAGAAAGTCAGAAAGTCAGAAAGTCAGAAAGTCAGAAAGTCAGAAAGTCAGAAAGTCAGAAAGTCAGAAAGTCAGTAAGTCAGAAAGTCAGAAAGTCAGAAAGTCAGAAAGTCAGAAAGTCAGAAAGTCAGAAAGTCAGAAAGTCAGAAAGTCAGAAAATCAGAAAATAAGAAAGTCAGAAAGTCAGAAGTCAGAGAGTAGAGAGTCATAGAGCCAGAAAGTCAAAAATTCAAAAAGTCAGAAAGTCAGAAAGTCAGAAATTCCGAATGTCAAATTGTCGGAAAATGAGAAAATCATATAGTCAGAAAATCTTAAAGTCAGAAAGTCTGAAAGTCAGAAAGTCGGAAATTCCGAATGTCAAATTGTCGGAAAATGAGAAAATCATAAAGTCAGAAAATCTAAAAGTCAGAAAGTCAGAAAGTCAGAAAGTCAGAAAGTCAGAAAGTGAGAAAGTCAGAAAGTCAGAATGTCAGAAAGTCAGAAAGTCCGGAAGTCAGAAAGTCAGAAAGTCGGAATGTCAGAAAGTCAGAAAGTCGGAAAGTCAGAAAGTCAGAAAGTCAGAAAGTCAGAAAGTCAGGAAGTCAGAAAGTCAGAAAGTCAGAATGTCAGAAAGTCAGAAAGTCGGAAAGTCATCAAGTCAGAAAGTCAGAAAGTCAGAAAGTCAGCAAGTCAGAAAGTCAGAAAGTCAGAAAGTCATAAAGTCAGAAAGTCAGAAAGTCTGAAAGTCAGAAAGTCAGAAAGTCAGATAGTAAGAAAGTTAGAAATTCAAAAAATCAGAAAGTCAGAAGTAAGAAAGTCAGAAAGTCAGAAATTCCGAAAGTCAGAATGTGAGAAAGTTAGAATGTCAGAAAGTCAGAAAGTCTGAAAGTCACAAAGTCTGAAAGTCAGAAATAAAAAAAAATGAAAATAGGAATATCAGAAATTAAGAAAGTCAGAAAGTCAAAAAGTCAGAAAGTCGGAAAATCACCAAGTCAGAAAGTCAGAAATTCAGAGAATCAAAAAGTCAGGAAGTCAGAAAGTCAGAAATTCATATAGAAAAAAAAGTCAAAAAGTCGAAAGTCGAAATTCGAAAGTCGAAAGTCGAAAGTCGGAAGCCGAACGTCGAAAGTCGAAAGTCGAAAGTCGAAATTTTAATGTCGATAGTCGAAGTCGAGAAACGGAAGTCAAAAAACGAGAGTCGAAAGTCGAAAGTCGAAAATCGAAAGTCAAAAGTCGGAAGTCGAAAGTCGAAAGTCGAAAGTGGAAAGTCGAAAGTCGAAAGTCGAAAGTCGAAAGTCAAAAGTCGAAAGTCGAAAGTCGAAAGTCGAAAGTCGAAAGTCGAAAGTCGAAAGTCGAAAGTCGAAAGTCGAAAGTCGAAAGTCGAAAGTCGAAAGTCGAAAGTCGAAAGTCGAATGTCGAAAGTCGAAAGTCGAAAGTCGAAAGTCGAAAGTCGAAAGTCGGGAGTCGGAAGTCGAAAGTCGAAAGTCGAAAGTCGAAAGTCGAAAGTCGAAAGTCGAAAGTCGAAAGTCGAAAGTCGAAAGTCGGGAGTCGGAAGTCGAAAGTCGAAAGTCGAAAGTCGAAAGTCGAAAGTCGAAAGTCGAAAGTCGAAAGTCGAAAGTCGAAAGTCGAAAGTCGAAAGTCGAAAGTCGAAAGTCGAAAGTCGAAAGTCGAAAGTCGAAAGTTGAAAGTCGAAAGTCGAAAGTCGAAAGTCGAAAGTCGAAAGTCGAAAGTCGAAAGTCGAAAGTCGAAAGTCGAAAGTCGAAAGTCGAAAGTCGAAAGTCGAAAGTCGAAAGTCGAAAGTCGAAAGTCGAAAGTCGAAAGTCGAAAGTCGAAAGTCGAAAGTCGAAAGTCGAAAGTCGAAAGTCGAAAGTCGAAAGTCGGAAGTCGAAAGTCGAATGTCGATAGTCGAAATTCGAAAGTTGAAAAATAGAATTCTCAAAACGAAAGTCGAAAGTTGAAAGTCGAAATCCGGTAGTAGAAAGTCGAAAGTTGCTAGTCAAAAGTTGAAATTTATAAGTTGATAGTCGCAATCTTAATTCGAAAGCCTAAAGTTGAAAATCGGAAATTGGAATTCAAAAGTCTAAATTCAAAATTCGAAATTTGAGATCCGGTTATTTTAAGTAGAAGGCCGAGAGACAGAAAATAGTTCAAATTTTTGTTAAATTTTGAAGATTATTTTTTACAATTTACAATTTTTTACAATTTACAATTTCATCTCAAATGTGATTCATCTTTTCAAGTTGTTTTAAAATTTTTAGGATAAAAAATTCTCTAAAAACAATTATGGGATGCTAAAGAATAACATGACCCCTGGAAAACAAACACCTTGTTTCGAAGGGTAGTTTTTCCACCTTTGGCTCAGGTCATTTTCCATTTCCCCACGCTAGAAGTGCAAACTTTCGAGGTTTGCTAGACCCAGTTTGTTTTTTCTTTCACCCACCTTGGCTGAATCGAGTTTTGCGGTTTAGCTTCGGCTAGCTTTCGTAGGCCGGCCGAGAAAACTTCCAAGTTCATTGGTGGGCGGACCTGGGTAATGTTTGTGTTTTTTTTCGTTTCCCATGCAGCAAACAACCTGTCTGTCACGCAAAGCCTCAGCCGGATGTTCCCGTGTCGACTTTGCGGGACAGAAAACTCTCTTGGAAGGGATGGCGTGTCCTGCATATGAGGATTTCTCGTAGAAACTCTTCAAACGAAAGAGTGCCAGCCCTCTTTTGGAAATTCTTTATTAAGTCAGTGTTATGACGACCCACAATTAGCGTCAGATTTTACCACACTCATATGCTCGAGTGTGGAAACGCTTTCATCTGACGACGACATGAATTGAAAACGAAATTAAAACTTTCTAGTCGTGAATATGTTTTTCTCCTATCTTTTTGAAACCAAAAGCAATTCTACATACGCCCTCGTTAATTTTCTCCGTAATGAAAACCTTCGAATTTGTTCAACCTCGAGTCGATTTGCTTCATAATCGCGGAGAAGTTTTCCTCAACAACCTTGGAAGCGTTGCGAAGGAAGCAATTTAGTAACTTGCTTGCCTTGTTGGCATTCAAGGATCATCCTCATCCAAACGGAGGAAATGTGCGCCAATTTCCCGCTAATTGGATTGCCCGGATAATTGCTCATCATAATGGTTGAACAATCCAAAGAAAAACGAAATTTTCTTCTGATCATTTGAACGAAATGTGTTTAGGAAAAATCGAACTACTTTAGTCAGTTTGAAGCTCTTTGTTTTGCAACTGTAACTTCAAATTATTTTTATTGCGAACGTTAAATTGATCATAATTCTCATCAAAAACATAATAAGAGCTCGAATTATAATTGTAAAGTAAAATCTATGAGTTGATTTTTATTTGTGTGAAAAAAAAGACACCCTTAGGGTGGCCCTTAGGTTTCATAAAGCCAAGATCTTAACAACCGCTTTAATTTGATCGATTAAAAAACAAATTGCATAATATTTCACAAATGTGTCTCACTTAAAATTCAAGTGATGAATGAGTGGATATTAGATCACTCACTTAAAACTTGAGTGAGAGACAAGTGAAATGTACATGAGCCAAAGGAGTGCGAATTTGGGTTCAGTGTAGGATCTCAATAAAACTAGATGTTTCCGCGAAAAGATTCCACTAAGCGTATATCTTTCGAGAATACGATGGTTAGCATCTTACAAATGCTAAAAAAACCAATCCACAGAATGTACTATGTATAACGTGACCGGGATTCGATCTTTGGCTTAGAAGACTTGAACGCTATCTTCTAGGCTACGGGTGGCGGCTCACCTAAATAAAAAAAGGGGCTGAGACATTCTGCCGAAGGACGTAAGCCGAATGGGTTAACAGGCCGAAGGATGTTTGGTCGAATGGGACAATAGGCCGAATTGGACATTTGGCCGATTTTTTTCCGAATGGATGTTCGTTATCAGGCCGAAGGGACGTAAAGCCGAAAAGACGTTAACTCGAACCGACAATATGCCGAATGGTCCATGGACAGAACGGTCGTTAGACCGAATAATGTTAGGCCAAATGGTCATCAGGCCGAATGGTCGTAAGGCCAATTGTATACAAGGCCGTGTAGTGACAGACTGGAACACTCGGATCTTTTTTGCGCCTTTTTAGCTTATTTTCACCAAGCCACGTCGAACTGTTGCTCTTGAAATTCTTCTATATACTGATTTTGCTGGTCTATTCTATTATTACTTTAGAAACTCTACAAGTTCTCTCTTTTGGATGGATTCCTCTCTTCAGAAATTCCGACCGAGTGCAGACGTTAGTTAGTGTTGCTAATATTCCAATAATACATTTGTTCTACTCTATTCTCATTATCTACTTTCGCCTCCACCTCTACACTTTCATACTTATAGCAAATCAATTGTGAAAGATTAATATGTTGATCACGTGTTTTGTTATTTTTCATTATTTTTATCAGATTCTTAAGGATAATCTTAGCTCATGAAGTAATCATTGTCATCTTGATAACTTAAACCTGTTTTTAAAGGTTACTGAAGGATGTTTTAATTTTGTGTGTGTTTCAATATATTTCATCATATACTGACTTTTGTATCCTTTATTCCCATGTTATTTAATGTTTAATTCTTCATTCCATTTTTCTACAGTATCTTCCATTTGCTATTTTTATTCATTTCCATTCTCCTATTCAATTCTTTTGAAAAAAAAAATTGTCTTCTTAAACCATTGTCCATTTTTCCGTGATCCATTAATTTATTCAAAAATGATACGTTGGTTAAACTAACCAGTTTTTTAGAAATAAAGAATCGAAAAACATCAAACAAATGTATCAACGAAACAAATGAGCACTGGTTTAGCACAACACAGCTTAGATATTGGTCATATTTTTTATTTTGAAAACCCCAAAATTTAAGAAAGAGATAGAACGCAAAAATAACTACAGAAACTTTTTACATAATACTAAGAGGGGACAAAATGTAGTAAACAGACAAACAGACAAAACAGACAATTAATGTAATCGGAAAAAAGCATACGACCCCGTCATTCTAAATAAACACAGACACTGAAACATAAACGTAAACGCAAAAATAACAGACCCAGAACAAATTAGCATAGACGAAAACCAATAGTTTGGAAGTATAAAGTATAATTTGTAATTGAAGTTTTAATACGTAATTTAAAATATATTTCAGTGTCCACTGAAGCAGAGTTAACGCCTACCACCTTTATACCGGATATGTTTTTCAATAAATGTTCGCCAACAGCAACGTTGAAATAAAGTCGCGAATGCCATAAAGATGGTAAAATGACTAGGTATAATCGAAACAAAAAAAAATCATTCTCAAGTAATCTTTTCTTGTCCTCCTATTTCAACTCCATTTTCTATCTTTTTCAATTGTGGTGGATTAATTACCAATTTGTTTCATTTTTGAAGTCACATTTTTCCTTTCTTCTTTTTTCATAGTTTTACAGAACAATATTTTCCATTTTGCATTTTACCAAATCTAATTTCTAACTCATTACAATATTATTCATTGTTTTTATCTTTTGTGATACCCTAATCTCATTTTTCTATCTCTATTTCGCATACTTGCCTTTTTTAAAATAAAAACATTAACTACTCTTACGCTACTTTGATTGATCTATACCAGGGGTGAGCAACACGCGGCCCGCGGGCCGCCTGTGGCCCGCGAGACCCTTTTTTCGCGGCCCGCGAAGCTTTTTTCTAATTTTTATGCCTTAACTTTCAGATCTAGCTATAGCCATGTGTTCCTCGAATCTATCAATCAATTTCATTTTGGTTTGTCCAATGTACACCTTATCACAGTCGGAACAACTGATTTTGTAAAGATACAATGGAGTTTCTTCATAGATCTGGTGTGTACAAAATCAGTTGTTCCGAGCAGTAGCTTTACACATGTGTGAATCTGGTCACTCAATCGATCGAGGAAATGTCTCGCTGATCCGGTCTTTGAATAGTAATTCGCTTAAATTGGATGTTGCTGAAACCATTGAAATCTTCAATGAAAAATCACACTTGGTTGTTCAAATTCTTAGGTAAAAAGGAATACAATAATTTACCTGACAATGCCCAAAACCGGGTAGACAATAATTTAGCACTACCAGAAAACACCCAGAATAGGGTAGGTAGACCCAAAAAACAGACAACGGCACAACTGCCGAGCATTCGGAGGTTTCTGCTACCTAGTAGTAGCTTACAGAACTCGGATAATATTCATATTTTATTTACATAGTATTCCGTCTCACGACATAACTTGACGAACATAATTCCTTAAGGGGGGTCTAACACTTTCAAAAAATCGATTTTTTTATTTTTTTATTTTCTTATTGTAAAACTTTTCAAGAATGTTATGTCAAATTTTCAAGTCAATTGAAGCAAAACTGTAGAAGTTATAGGCCTTTATCTCCTCCTATCTAATACTGCAAGAAAGCAAGAGCAGAAACTTCAAACGCGTTTTTCTCGAAAGCACATTTTTAAAGTCCGTGGACATCGTCATTTGAAAACTACTTATCCGATTCTTTTCAAATTTGGAACATATTTTCTACATATAAAATACCAGACCCCAACGTTTTTCTTTTTTGATTTTTTTACTTTGGGGAGATTTTACAGGTGAAAAATGGCGGATTTTTTCGTGAAAAATCGTAGTTTTTACTTCAAACAGCCACAAAAATTTCATAAAAATATTTTTAAGTTAAATAAAAACGTTGGGGTCCAGAAAAACATCTTTAAAAAATATTTTGCTCTGATTTTTTTACTTCTGATGATCCTGTGCTGAGATACAGTGTCCACCGCAAATCCTGTTTTCTAAAAGGCATCCTCGAAAGTGCTCCGTCACCGGCTCATTTTTCAATATTTTTCTACGTAAAAATTACTAAATGTTCTTTCAACAATGCTTTGTATAATGCAAAAAATTTGAACACATTTGTTTGAACGATAGCTCTAGAAAAAAATCGTGAAAATGGTGTTTTTTATACCCGTTAAACCCTACCCCCCCCCCTTAAATTCACTCGGTCCATGGCAACCGTTCTCCAATTTTTCGGGCAACCCACGTTCGCCAGATCACGCTCCACTTGGTCTAACCACCTCGCTTGTTGCGCCCCCGCTCGTCTTGTTCCTACCGGATTCGTAGCGAACACCTGTTTTGCAGGACAGTCGTCCGGCATTCTCGCAACATGTCCCGCCCAGCGTATCCGGCCAGCCTTAACCACCTTCTGGATACTGGGTTCGCCGTAGAGTCGCGCGAGCTCGTGGTTCATCCTTCGCCTCCACACTCCGTTCTCCTGTACGCCGCCAAAGATGGTTGTTCTTAACACTCGTCGCTCAAATACTCCGAGTGTACGCAGGTCCTCCTCGAGCAATATCCATGTCTCGTGCCCGTAGAGAACAACCGGTCTAATGAGCGTCGTATACAGGTTACACTTCGTGCGAGGGCTAAGTCTTCTCGACCGCAGTTGCTTGTGGAGTCCATAGTAGGCACGACTTCCGCTGATAATTCGCCTCCGGATCTCACGGCTGGTATCATTGTCTGCGGTCATCAGTGAGCCGAGATAGACAAAGTCTTCGACTATCTCCAGCTCGTCGCCGTCGATCGTGACCTTGTTATTACTGGACAAGCGGGTTCGGTCGGTCTCGGATCCGCAGGCCAGCATGTACTTCGTCTTGGAAGTATTAATCATCAACCCAATCCTTCCTGCTTCGCGTTTCAGTTTGCGGTAGATCTCCTCCACCGCCGCAGTTGATCTGCCGACTATATCAATGTCATCGGCAAAGCAGATAAGTTGACTGTATCTGTTGAAAATCGTGCCCCGCATTTCGCCCACCGCTCGTCGAATAACACCTTCTAGCGCCACGTTGAACATCATGCTTGTCGAAGCCCCCTGCGCGATTCAAATGAACTCGACAATTCACCCGAGATCCGCACACAGCACTGCGTTCCATCCATCGTCGCCTTGACCAGTCTGATCAGCTTCCCGGAAAAGCCGTTCTCGTCCATGATTTTCCATAGCTCGTTACGGATAATATAAGGGAGGGAAACGATACACATTCATCAATCGAAAACGTTCACTGAAGAAGGTAGTAAGTTGCAATCGAAATACTGGTATATGAACTTTTCATTTACCGTGGTTGAATTAAAAGGAATCTTTTGATTGCTTTGATTCAGGAAAAAAATCACATAAAGTCAAATCACAGATAGTTAAGTGCGGCCCGCCAACAAAATTTCAAAATTAAATTGGCCCGTTGGTTCAAAAGGTTGCTCACCCCTGATCTATACTATTGTGACATTCCTTTGTTTTTAAACCTTCCTTTTCTCCACCTTCATTTTTCACTCTCAATACTCTGTTGTGTTTGAGCCTACTTGGTTGAATGATTCAACTGAATCAAAGCAATCGAAAGACCACGGTAAATGAAACGTTCATATGCCAGTATTTCGATAGCAACTTACTACCTTCTTCAGTGAACGTTTTCGATTGATGAATGTGTATCGTTTCCCTCCCTTATATTGTCCGAGTTAGGTAAGCTACTACTAGGTAGCAAAAACCTCCGAATTCAATTACCGTGGTTGAATTAAAAGGAATCTTTCGATTGCTTTGATTCAGTTGAATCATTCAACCAAGTAGGCTCAAACACAACAGAGTGAATATGGCATCCAAGCCGTTCGTGCCAAACGTGTTTTTAAAGTTGAAGAAGTGTATCGCGGGGTTACGGAAAAACATAGCATTCCTGAAGGAGTGTTTACATCTTGGGCTAACTCCTGTTAGTCATAAAGTGGTGGCAAATGAAAAAGTGCCATCGAAGTTAGTGAAGAAACTCGAAAGTGGTTTCATAAAAGACGTGAGAAGTTGTATGCACAACTTAACATCAAAACGTTGAAGTGCTACGCATTGCATTTGAAGCTGGCCAGGGACTACCCGATTGAGTTCCCTGCGTTTCTGACGAAGGTCAAGGTTGCGGAAAAGTGCGAGGAAAGGCGTAAGGAAAGGATGCTACGGAATAAGTTGGAGCTACTGAAGGCGAGGCAACCGCCCCGGAACTACGAGAAACCCAGCGTGGCGGTACTGGATGGTTTTGTGGTGAATCGATCGAAGGAAGAGTTAACCGACAAACAGATCGATCTACTTAACAAAGGTCTAAACTACGCGGTGTCGAGGAAACCAAGGATGGACCAGATAATCATCGATGTAGAGACGGCTATTAGGTCCAATAAGCTGTACACTGCCCAGATGGATTGCGCCAGAGCCGAAGTGGCAGATGTCTTGAGAAAGGGCATCAATCCAACGTCGAGGAAATCCAGATAGCGAAAGAACTTAGGAGAAAGGAGGTGTTCTACGTCAAGGCGGACAAGGGAAATTCGGTGGTCATCATGGACAAAACGGATTACAACGGATTGATGCAGGCCAAAATCGATGAAGGACCGTATCGAGTTCGAAGAGAGGACCCACTACCGGAGATGATTAAGGAGGTGGAAAAAACGCTGAAGGACTGTGAACCGATCTTAGGGTTTGAGCCGGTCGCTCTGAAAGTGTCTGCCCCAATCGTCCCTAGAATCAAAGGTTAACCGAAGATTCACAAACCAGGGAATGAGATGAGGGAGATAATTCCGGGAGTGAACGCGCCCACTGAAAAAGTGGCGAAGTGGTTACTGAACGAGTTTAAAAGGATGCCAAAACCCTTTAAAACGAGATCGGTGACCAACACCCTAGAGTTCGTGAACAGACTGCAGGCGTCGGGAGGCATAGAAGAGGACGAGGTCATGGTTTCTTTTGATGTTTCAGCTTTGTTCCCAAGTGTTCCCGTTAAGGGGAGGGAGGGCTCAGGGTCTAACGGGTATAAAAAAACACCATTTTCACGATTTTTTTCTAGAGCTATCGTTCAAACAAATGTATTCAAAATTTTTGCATTATACAAAGCATTGTTAAAAGAACATTTAATAATTTTTTTCGTAGAAAAATATTGAAAAATGAGCCGGTAACGGAGCACGTTCGAGGATGTCTTTTAGAAAACTGGATTTGCGGTGGACACTGTATCTCAGCACAGAATCATCTGAAGTCAAAAAATCAGAGCAAAATATTTTTAATAGATGTTTTTCTGGACCCCAACGTTTTTATTTAACTTCAAAAATTTTTTATGAAATTTTTGTGGCTGTTTGAAGTAAAAACTACGATTTTTCACGAAAAAATCCGTCATTTTTCACCTGTAAAATCTCCCCAAAGTAGAAAAAACAAAAAAGGAAAACGTTGGGATCTGGTATTTTATATGTAGAAAATATGTTCCAAATTTGAAAAGAATCGGATAAGTAGTTTTCAAATGACGATGTCCACGGACTTTAAAAAAGTGCTTTCGAGAAAAACGCGTTTGAAGTTTCTGCTCTTGCTTTCTTGCAGTATTAGATAGGAGGAGATAAAGGCCTATAATTTCTACAGTTTTGCTTTAATTTACTTGAAAATTTGACACAACATTCTTGAAATGTTTTACAATAAGAAATTAAAAAAAAAAAACAAAAAAATCGATTCAGAAAAGTGTAAGTTTTTGGCCTTGTTTTATTTTCCATAGCCCTTTTTAAAGTGGGGTTGAGCATTTAGAAGAAAAAGAAATACAAAATAAAATTGAGATTGAAATTGTTTTCTTGAATATTTCATAACTGCATAAAATTTATAATGATGTAAACAATTTTTTTCTATTATCAAAGTGATAAGTAATAAAATTGTAAAGATTCCTTTCTCACTAAATACCAATTTTAAAGACGAAGTGAGGTTTTTGTGTGTCAGGATTTGAGTTTGAGTACAAAAGGCTTATAAAATAGACGATCGAAATGGACAATTGAAAATTAGTTTCAATTCTTTAACGTCATGTAGTGAATGAAATGTCTAAGATGTTTATTTGTTTATTTGTTTATTTGTGTAAAACATCAACGGATCACATGTTGATCCTAATGATAACTTAATAAAATAATGAGTTAAAACTAGTTGAATCTACAAAGTTATCGAAACCATTTAAACTTTTCTTCGGAAAGTAGTCCTTGAAGCGTCGAAGTCGAAGTACTCGGCGAAGCGGTTGAAAGTTCTCAAAATTCCAATTAGAGCGCTGTTGGCTCCGTAGTTATTCAGCCGGATGGGAACATAGAGCTGTAGATTATATGATCCCATCCGGCTGAATAACTAAAAGACTAATTACCACCGAAAACGAGTAAATATTCTGACAAGTTTATTAACACTTAAACAACTTTCGGAATCAAATAATGTTGGTTAAACCATATACACACCACACGACATTTAGATTGCTTTGACCTGGGGCTAACGGTCATTCGGCCAAATCGGTCTGTTTACCATTCGGCCAAATATAGCCTTATTTCAAGGAATGAAACACCTCTTGAGAGTCTTATTCTGGTCAGCTTCAATGCTAAAATTTATTGAAATGATGAGTGTAATGAATGAGTAATAAATTTAATTCTTGCTTACATTTTAGTGCTTCCTACGAATCCGAAACATTTTCAAACTAGCTTAAGTCGAATCTCGACGTGTTTGATAAATCTGAGATATGCCGGTCTAACTGAACTGTGTACCTAAATTTCTTACGTTAGTTGCATTTATTTTAGTTCGTTATAATTTAATGTAAATATACTCACTACAGCGCTCTTCACTCACGGCTCTATTTCATAAATTACTTCGAAATAAGAAATTGATCTTAAGCCTGCTCAAGCGTAACACCTTTTCCCAAAAAGATAATTGTTTTTGTATTTTCGTTTAAATGCAATGCAATTGACGCCCCGTATTGAGCGGATGCTTGTTGTTGAACTCTTTTATAAACGGCTACTATTTACACAGGAGCGCCTAATAAAAAAAAGTTCAGCTGTTACTGTAAATCAAATTGCAACTTGTATGTATGCATGTAAATCCAGTGCCCAGAACAATCAAAAATCGAAGCTGAAAGTCTGGATTTCAGGTGAAAATGGTTATTTTGTAAACAGCTGTCTAATCTTAACTGTTTGCAAAAATCTTGATCGCTCATGTAATAAAATCACAAATTGAAATCAATTTCGTTAAACAATTCTGTATGAAAAAGTATATAAAAGCTTCCACCGTGATTTTCCTTCCATTTGGTTTTGAATGTTGTTTTCCTCCACCCCAAGCAGAGATTACCGAGGAAATGCGGGCAGCTCGCATTCTTTTCCCAATTCCCAGCGAAAGCAAAAATTGGCTTTCGGGAAAAACAAAAATTCCCGCTCCCCCTGAGTCGATGGTAAATGACCCAATTTTGCGCCAGTTTTGATAACCAATCGTCGTTGTGGACGTGGAAAAAAACACGCATTGTCAAAGAAAGGATTCCAGCACTAGGTGTATACCTAGTAGGTTTCTAAGAAGAGACACAACGTAAACGTAAACAGCGATGTAAATTTTGTCCCGACCACCCACCAAACTAACCATTGCTTTGGTGACAACTATCGAGAAAAAGATTGGAAGGAGAGCAACAAAAAAAACTCGTTGAGCGTTTTTTTTTTAATTCAGCTTTTCCTGGGTCGATGTCGTCTCTATTTACGAGTCCCTTTCTGAGCTGTCTCGGCTTTCCTGCCCGGTGCCATGGTTCTGAATCCAGTGGGAAAACCGATAAGCTGGGTGTGTGGGTGCCCGTGTGGGTGTTTTGGACTGATGTGGTTGCCTCATGTCAATGGGGGAATGTCAGCGTTTTCCAATCTACAGAACCCCAGCTGGGTTTGGCATTCGGGCGTCCTGCTAGAGGAAAATTGTGACGACGATGCATGGATACGACAGGATTGTTCGACTAACGAGAGTCTCCACAAGAGTTCCAGACATTGCATTGGATGACGAGTCAGTTGGGATGAATGAAGACGACGAATGAAAAAAAAATACGGTTGATCCAAACAACACAAAGGACAGCAATGGGACTTATTGGCTCGTTCGGATCGATCTCTGGCTAAGCTTTACTATACCTTACATACATGATTGGGTCCAGGATACATCTTCGGTTGGGTTCAGGGTTTTCGGGATTGGATGCTGCTGATGATGCAACCAAGCCAGCGTCAGCTCACCACGGGAAGTCGAATTATGAAATTGAGCCTTCCTGTCACAGACAGACGGACCTGTTCCGACCTTCCGATTTCAATATGATCGTTCATGTTTTTTTTATATAGTGGAATAGACCATTGAACTACCAGACCAATGTCTGGAGTTTCCATCGAAAAAAAAAATTCAATGTAAAGCAACTTCCCCCACCAGATTCCATAGAATACCAAAAGTCAACACCAGTTGATTGGATTCTAGCGAGACTGTGTCTTGAATTTTGCATCCATATCCATATCCACAGCCATATGGAAACTTTATTACTGAAGTCGAGTCTTATGGAAGCTTATCATCAGAATGACGGGCGACCCAAAAATCCTTTTCTGACGACTCCAATTATTGTGAAGACTGGCATCGTGAAAGGACACAGCAGATGAAATCAATTAATTGAATAACTCTTTTGTGTTTATGAAATTCAGATCTAGTTGATGGAAGATGAATTGAATATTTTTAAGCCTTTCTATCATCATGAGAGCATGTGCCAACCTAAATTTCTCGAGAAAAATCATAAAGAGGTATTGTCCTTTTTTTTTAATCGCAAAAATTTTAGTTCAATGAAACAAGTAAATGAGCCACAATGAAAGGATGCGGAAATTTTGAACGAAATCTTTTCAACTCTAGACTAATGCGTCTAATTTGCACTGATGAATGTTTGAAGACTCATAACATTTTTTGGGGCTTTCAGAATAGATTTTCCATTCTTCTTTTATAATAAATTCATATTATCGGATAAAACGCTCATAGAATGAGACTGATTACTCAAGCAACCAAAAGTCCCATATCTACTTTAAGGCGTGCCTTCAAAGTTCGAACAAATTCGAATTTTCTCGAATGCGAGCACGATAGTAACAAAATGTTCCTCAAATAGCCTTTGTTGTGACAGGACAATCACATCCATTCAGAGTAAAAGTTACAAATTGTGTCTTAAATAGCCTTCTATGGACTTGAAGTTCCCAAAAGTTCCTCAGACAGCCTTTTTTAAGACATGTCAGCCATTTCATGAATACGAAACGTGAACGAACAAAAAGGCATTCCATCAATAAATCATTATTTAGAGCATGGAAATTGTTGAAATTTATAATTTATAATGAAATTTCAACTGCGAAAAACTTAATTTAAACTCACAAAGGATTGTTTTTGAAAAGAGTAATTTTTTTCACTTTAAAAAAATTTGTCCAATTGTATTTACTTACCACAAACTTATCATACATTGAAAGTCAGTTGAAGCAATTCATGAATTAAATATCTATAAACTCTATAATTTGTATAATTTTATGCTTAAAAGTTATAACATTGAATTCCAATTTTTTTAAACCCGTTATTATTTTAACGGATGTTTGATTTTTACGCCGTTTCGTGATGTTTCTGAGTAATAATTAACATGTTTCTTCACTGCCTTTGCAAGTATTCTAGGAAAGCTTATAGCAACTTCGAATTTTGGCTGCTGGTAAGGCAACATCTAGGCGTGACCTCCTGGTAGCGTGTTTGGTTATCATCTCGATTTTTTTTTTTAGAATTTACCGTAGGAACGGGAAATCACTTGAACCCAAAAGGTATTTAAATATATGTAACTGTTAACAACCATGTCAGAAAATTGACTCTCCTCCGGCGGAATAGAGTACTACATCACATCCTTTATCACTCTTAGACAAAGATATTTCATTTTACGACACTATATGCGTTGACAAATTCAATCTAATTTTTAACTGTAAATTTCGAAATAGCAATTCCACAAACCCTTTGTATTGAAACAAAAACACCTCCTCTTTGGAATAAGGTTTCTTTAAGAACAATTAACAATTTAAAAATTTGAAACCAACCATTTTTACATCAAATAACATTCATTAAATACTAATTTAACACATCAACAAGTTGGTAGCCAAGTGACAGATGCTTTATTGCTTATCACTTTGATTATAGAAAAATCTTTTATGTCATTACAGACCCGGTAGGCTGTGACCGTCGATGACGGAAGTGTTTTGTTTCAACGGAAAAAAATCAAGTGCCGTTAAACCCTTATTTTAAAGTTCGTTTGTCCTTATAATTTATGTAATCCATCAACTATCAAAAAGTTTTTGGACGTTCTCGACGTGTTTCAAGAGGATAAAGCTCATCTTATCTGAAAATCTGATCCAGTTCCTGTCTTCCTGGAGTGGTGTCGGCTGCTCATACTGATCGTGGATGAACCTTCGGAGTCATTCATTCATGTTTTTTGGTCCCCAAAAACGTCAAAGCTAAGTATTCTCGTGATTTTTCTAATCAGTCAATCAAAACTTCTATGTAGAGATTTTAATTTTAACACTACAATGTTTTCAATGTGGCAAATTGTTGATAAATATTTGTGCCATATTAATAATGTCCCAGAAAACATTTCGTCATTTGGATGCGATGATTATGAACCATCCAATCGTTATTTCACCAATTCAAATTTTAAGTTCAATTGCAATGTTTACATGTTTTTTTGTGGTTGAAGAAAAAAATACGGGAAGTCGTTACATGATGAATTCTTTAATAAAAAAATGCTGAAAAATTGACAAAGTTTTTATATGTGATCACAGTTTCCATTTCTGTTGAAAATGATAAAAGTTTTATTTTAACGAGTTTTCTCCAACGGTTCAATCAATTATGTTTTTTATTTCTCACTATTTCTGAGTTTTTCACCAAATTATTATAACTTCTAAACTATTTATTGGTTATTAAATTCCCACAAAAATATGATTAAGAACATCAGTTTGAATATCATTTCGAACTTCAAATGATGTTAGCAACGACTATCAGAGATATGAAGATAAGAATCAAGTTTATATATACAATTGACTTCAATTGTGTTTTATTCATAATTACCATTCAAAAACATTTTTTATTATCTGCCTAAGTTTTAATATATTTTTTTATTAACAAATGTTTTTATAAGGCATTTTACTTATAAAGAATTCATGTGCCGTGAGTATTTTTCCTGACTTTGGATCAGTAAGAGGGGGGTAGATGTTATAATAAAACATTATATTTCAGCAGAAAAAGCTATCAGCACAACACTACTCAAAAGTGTTTCCTAATCATTTCCCTTTCCCTACATTCCCAACCAAATTTTTTTGCAAGGATGCAGAGGTGACCTCGGTCCTTAGGCGTAAATTTGTTCTTTCATCCCTTTCTAATTTTTTCCTAATCTATCTATTGACTACTAGGACGTGGCCGGCGCCGTTATTGATGTTTAAAGAGAGAGCATCAGTTTTGTGCATTGTGAATATGTAGCCAATACCAGGTTCCGTTCATATGACCTCTGAACAAAATTGATGGCCTCGGTCAATCACGGAGTAGCAACCATTGGCGATGTGGAACTTGTTCTACTTAGCCACGCCTGCAATCTTGAAATCCGAAATGCATTTAAACCAAATTTAAAAATCAATCACAGATTATACTAGAATACGTTCAAATTCTTCATCCAGACATCTTGAGTAGCATTTCGGGTTCAATGATTCAAGGTGGATGTGAGTAGTCAATCAAGCTAAGCTAAGCTAAGCTAAGAAAAATCTTTTATGTCATTACAAATTTTGTGCTGATGTGAATTATTCTTCAATAAATATTTTGTTTTGTGTTTCTTGTCCTTATGAATGTTCAATTCCACATTCGGCTTTATGAAAAACAGAGCTAATTTTTGATTAATTTAGGTGCCCTGAATCCAATTATCCAATTATCTCTTTTTTCTAACAGCTTTTATTTTTTTAAATAATTTTGGATAATAGGCAGAAATCATTTAAAAATCTCTGCACTTTAACTGCACAACTAAATTGAATTAATATATAATTAAATCAGTGTTTAAATCGATTTTCAGTCTTCAACAAATTTGTTAACTAGAATAGAATTTAAAAAATCCAGTCATGTCAGAAATATTTGTATTCCTTTCGAATTTCATAAAGTTGTAGGATTAAACTTTTTAAATCAATTTTTCCTCTGAAGTATGGCAAAATATTATTGTTTGAATGGACGACAATAAACAAATTCAAATCATTTTTCGTCTGTCATGTTGTTTTGTTGGTTCATCAGGTATCAATTATTATTGACTTCATTCAGATCTGATTAATTTTTAAACTAAACTAAACTTCGAGTTCAGAAAGCTTATATCTTTCAAATCACAATCCTTTAAACAAAGGTACCAACATAAAATGCTGTTGAATTTTATTTTTAAGATCTTAAAATGGTTAGACGTTTTTATTGAATTAAAAACTCCTTTTTAAAACTAATCTTTGCCATCTACATTATGTTTTTCAATTTTCAAACAAATTTCTCCAATTAACAATCCCACTATTAAAATTTTTGAATTTATAAGATAAGTTTGCCATTGTTTCTCAATTCTGAATTTTGGTATTCTAAAAACACAATTTTCTTAAAAGCCTATCAATCTTAATTTAAAAAAAACATTGTTTGTACCTTTAATTTTTGACCCATTATTGAAAATGATGGCGACAACACATTCTGATCTTAAAATTTTTCTTTCATTTTTATTATTTTAATTTTTTATGTTCGATATTGATTTCAAACTAGTCTACTATAAGTTCGAAAAATAATTTGAAGTTTAGCTTTAATTCACAATATTAACTAAGATTAGTATTTGTTTTGTGTTTTCAATATTTAAGAAGTTTTTAAGCATTTAAAATTCCATATTTTGATTTTTATCAGATTCTTAATAATTGTTGTCTAGACTTTATCAGTACATATAAATTTTCAATGATGAACATAATTCATTATAAATATATAAAGTCAATCTTGTGAACTGCACATTACCTTTTGCTTTGATAACTGGAAGCATCAAATATAAAAAAAATGCCCAAAGTCCGAGATTTGAGGACAAGCACTCTTGAAACAAAATTAAATATATTTTCCGTTTTATCAAATTTAATTAAATTAGCTACTTGGTTTGTGTTCGGAATAAATTCACTTGAATTCAAAATGGATATTTTTTTCCTAAACGAGAATTTTAATTCTAAATCGTGATTAACCCTTTAATGCATAGTGTTGTTTTAAAACAACACTAATCAAAATCCAAATATTTTGAAAACGAGTGTATATTTTTGAGTAATGTATTGACAGAAAATATTTTAGAGATTAAAGAAAATTTACTGGGATTTTTATCACGATATTTTAATGTATCTATGAGATATTGGACAAAGCATGCTAAAAAATTGAAAAATTCAAATTTATTTATATTTTTGAAAAAAGAAATTTTTGGAAAATCGCTGTTATTTCTTCAGATTTGCAAATTCTAACAAATTTTAATCTCAATCAATCACGAACACCTTTCTGCATCCAATTGACTTGGTTTGGAAGAAATTCGCAAAATCGTATTGAAATAAATAATTAATTTCAAAAAAATATTTATCAACTTTGACGGGTTATAACTAGTATAATACTCGAAATATCGACTTCAAACCTGTTGAGTTTTGTAATTCGAGTTAAAATGTTATTATTTTACTGGATAAATAAATGCCATCCTCGTTTTTAAAAAAAAGTCATGCATTGAAGGGTTAAATGATCATTTTTCCAAACTCACTTTTGATTTCTCACATGATCTGAAATTTATTTTGGAATTTGGATTTAATTTTTTTTTATCATGTTTCATTTTTGATGTTATCGATTTCAGCACTGATTTTTATGTCCAAAGATTAAAATTCTCATTATATTGAAATTTTAATTCGCATTCGTTTTCTGGTGTTTCGCAAATTTTGATTTCAAATTTGTAAACTACATTGCTTAAAATTTATTTTCAAGCTTTTTAATTCAGAATAAGGAACATTTATTTGAACAATTTATTTATGACTTCCGGAAAAAAAGTATTGATTTGAATATTTTAATCGTTAAAGTATAATTTATTATTTACTTAAGTCTGTGTCAAGGTTGTCGAAATCACAGAAAAATCTTTGATTTCATAGCATTTCGAGCCAATTTGCATCACAGAACACAGAATTTTCAAAAAAAAATTACAGATTTCACAGATTTTCTAATTATGTTCATATTTTCAAAACCATATCTTTTCTTGTCAATATAAATTTGGGTTAATCGGAAAAATATTGTAAGATTCGTTATGTTGGTTGATTTTTCTCAAATAAAATGAAATAAACACCCAATTCTTCATGACTTTTTTAATGAAATAGATAAAATGTATATAACATAACAGAAAACCATCACAGATATTTTGGTTTAATCACAGATAGTCAGATTTTTTTTTTTTTGCAAAAACATTAATTATTTTCGGCAACCTTGGTCAGTGTCATTTTCATAAGCAGAACAGAAAAGTGATGACTGGAACCAATTTTCTTATTTTTATTATTTTATTATCATTCTAGGTATTGTTATTATTTCTTGCTAAAACGAATTTAAACCCCCCCCCCCCTCTTCCCCCCCCCCTCTTCTTTCACTTTATAACTTCATATGAGCTAGGCAGATTATTGAATTCGCACCCTTTTAAAAATGACCTTTTCAAATTTTACATTACTTTGTGCTTTATTTTTCTTGAAGAGTCATTTTTTTTGATTGATAGTGAAATATCAATCTTCCTAGATAATCATTTTTCACGGTTTCACATTTTAATGATTGGCTCAAGCTGTTGCATTTTTTTCATAGCTACCATCTTTGTAACGTGGTGCATATTCTGAAGTCAGTTCAGAGAAAATATAAAAAAAATCTACAAACTATGCAGAGCCACATTGTCACCATTATTCCTAGACTAGGATTATGGGATAAGCTCCTTCTGAGGCGTTCATGGGGTGCACTATCTTCCACGTTCATTTGTCAACCTTCAGCACCTGAGCTGGAGGGTTTTCGGTCACGGGATTTGCATATTTGCTGTGAAATTCTCTCTTTTTCCATGTTTTGTAGTCCTTTTGCGGGCAGTGCACGAAACTCATTTGTTTCGTTTGCTTCTTTTTCACACAATCAATCAAAAGACTATAAGAAAAAATACTTGAGGATCTATTTATAAAGGTGTGTTCAATGGACATAAGAAGATATTTATCAGTAATTTCTATTACTTACTTGTTAGATACCAAAAGGTTAGCCAATTTTGTACCGTCTATTATTCCCTCCGATGATCCAATTTGCAATGCACCATGAACTTCAACAATAATAGAACCATATATTTATCTAGGGATCAACTTCGCGTGTAACGGCAAATCCTCCTCTAGGTTTGGAACATCCGTTCTTATACACGAGCTGGAAGGGCACCTCTTGTACTATCCATGTATCTACATAAATACATCGGTTTTCCATTGTGGTGGGCAATTCAGCGGAGGAAAATTGTTTTCTTTCCGTGAAAATGAAAAGAGAAACAAAGGACCTAGCCAAGCCACCACTCCTGGTTGCCGCCATACTAAAAACAATTTTCACATTTCCCTTTGTGTCTTTGCAAATAAAATCATACAGACACCCATCCCACACCCACAATTTTCACTCACTGCCAGCAGCCAGCTCTTCAGCCTCTCGTCGTGGGTGGAAAAGCTCTCTGTTTACCAACAACCCAGGCGAGTGGCGTTAAACTATGTAGTTTCTCTGATGGATCTATTTTAAGGTTGCCAGATTTTTTTCCACTCCCATCCGGGCCTAGCAATTCCGGGCATTTTTTCAAAAAAACCTGGCAAAATCCGGGCATGGATTTCAATTTTTCAAATCCAAAAACCGGGCAAAAACCGGGCAAAATTTAGGTGTTAATATATATAAAAGCAAAGAAAAAATGCAAAAAAAATTAAATTAATATTTTATTAATGTAATTGCAAACTTCCAAAAACTTTTTGGGACACTTAAATATTTAAAGGTTTATAAAAGTAAATCAGCGAAATTATTTGAAACAACCGTTGAAAATTTCCATACCGTTAATCGATTTTGCTGAAACTTACTCAAAAACTTAGATTTTTTTTTGGTTTCTTTATGAAAATTGTGAAAAAATCCGGGCAATATCCGGACTTTTTTCACTATATCCGGGCAACCGGGCCGGACCGGACTTTCTCGAAATTTTGCATCAAATATCCGGGCAAACCCGGATAAAACCGGGCAATCTGGCAAGCTTAATCTATTTGTTTTTACAAACGTTCGTTGTTGCCACCGTGTATCTAAATACAACAACAGGGACGGAATAGTTATGAATACAACTGAAGAATTTGCTTTGGGGGCAAATGTTGATCCTTTCAATATTTATCTTCATTATATGGCAGGAAAATGTCCGAATGGAACGAAGCAAGGGAAGTAGAATCAGCTGTGAGCTCACTGTGTAGTCGAACGATGAATATAAATATTGGCAGTCGGTCTTCAATCTTTATATATTTACATGTGATCAACTTTTATTGGAATCTATCCTTTAGCTTCCAACCGTATGAGCTGGAAAGTATTGAAAATTTTTAGAGCAGTAAAAAGCAGTCGATTCTAACTTTCTATCGAATAAACTCACAGATAGAAAACTTAATTCCATCTTGATTGATAATCTTTGATAGACTTTGGATGCAAGTTCTTTTACGCTTGACTATTTAAAACGCGCCCAAATTATTTGGGTAGCAGTTCACAATTTTAATCAGGCTTTCAAAAAGAATATTTAAATACAATTAAGGTAGTTAATGATAAGTTTTAATAGCCGATAAATTTATTTAATCATGTTCATTGACACGTGCGGCGAGATGAAAATGCTAGGTAGAATTTTGTCAACAGCACATGTAAGTCGGTGTGGTGCTACGTTTTTGCCCGATTGCGTATTCACAATACACAATCCAACTGGCCTGCTGTGTTTCGGAATGTGTTGATCAAAAGTCGATCACGCTTCCTATACAGAGTAGTCTGTTGTACGGCAAAGGCGTACCACCACACTTTCATGCTTTCCAATAAAAAAAATGCCCTAGACTTATAGTGTTTTCGTTTATTAGCAGTGGTAACCTAGTTATCAACGAGTTTTGCCTAACTGCTGTTTTTGTATTCGTTTATTAATTCAGAAGTCCACTAGTAGTGCCCTAGGTTTGAACCTCAAGCAGGCGGTTGCAACCTGGAGAAGTTGTCAGTGTTGGGGGTAAGCATAAGGATAAGTATATAGCAACCATATATTTGCATCGTCCCGGGCGACGATTCTGTTTGTTTATTCAGAGAAAGTTTTGCCCCGAGCCAGTGAAGAAAAACGAAAACGGTATTACAGTTTCAACACCTATCCAAACTTTATCCTACGAAGCTCATCTGATGCTTGCCTATCCGCCTATTCTTCATTCCTTTACAAAATTCTACCTAGCATTTTCATCTCGCCGCACGTGTCAATGAACATGATTAAATGAATTAAGGTAGTTAATATTATTCACATAATTTTTGGTGTTTGTATTTTTATTTTGTGTTTGAACCATAGGCTCTTAAAGGCTTGTGAAAAAGAGACTTGGTAGGATGTAGCGTGTTAACGTGTTTTTTTTTTGTCATCGAAAATCGAAAATTTTAAAATTCGGGAAATTGGCTCAATTTTTAGACGGAACCAATCAAGTGGTGGAAACTTGAAACTTTCGGAAAGCAAGCTCCCCCGAAGATTTAAGCAGTTTTCCTGGCGGATTCCTCCAACATCTAGGATCGGCATTTCAATTTGCCATCCCGGTGAGCCTGTTACTTGGTATTAATTTTTTCATGTTTATAAGCGGCTCAATTTTGCTATGTTTATGCGGTGCAAGTGGAGAAGTATTATAGATCTTACGCAAACCCTAGCTCCATTAAAGTTATGTTGCAGCTGAAATTTTGATTTTCAAACTACACATTTTTCAGAAATTTCTTCAGATTTTCTGAATCAAAGCAATCGAATGATTCCTTCTAATTCAACCACGGTAAATGAAAAGTACAGATACCGATATTTCGATAGCAACTTACTATCTTCATGAGTGAACGTTTTTGATTCGATTTTTTTTTTTGTGATGGTCCCATGAGGCCCATTTGGGTCCTCCCTCCACCCCATACGCATCTTTTGAAGAGGGAGGGACAATTTATTCTTTGGATATTTGTTTATACATTTCTTTGTTATTTTCTGTACTACTTGGTCGTCTTATCAACTCCCGCGTATGTCCATCACTGTACAGATTCTATGTCTGATAACGCATCAGATTGCCATCACATTATAAAGATGCCATTTAGGATTCTTGCTTATGTTAAAAGGTTCTCTTTACATATAGTATTGCCATTCTTATGAAACTGTTCATATTCGAATTATCTTTGATGTCTTGCGGCAGGTTATTATATATCTTCAAGCCGTTGTAGAATATAGATCGTTTTGTCATTTCTTCAAATCACCAGCTCTTCTCGTATTGTAACTGTGAATATCGTTTCCGAACTGTAGATCTCGAGCCAAATATGAAGGTAACATTCCTTTTTTCATTTTATGGACAAACATCAGGCTGTTATAAGCAATGCGTTGTTTCACAGATAACCATTTAAGCATGTCGAGCATGAGAGCACTAGGTGTGTATCGGTTGCAGCGTATCACAACTCTCATAATTTTATTTTGGATTTTCTGCAACCGCTTTATTTGTGTATCTGAAGCATGAAGTAGAATTGTAGAGCAATAATCAAAATGTGGCATGATAACCGACTTCACGTAAATGATTTTTGACCAGAAAGTCAA
The DNA here is from genome assembly GCF_029784155.1 of Uranotaenia lowii. Taxonomy (NCBI): domain Eukaryota; kingdom Metazoa; phylum Arthropoda; class Insecta; order Diptera; family Culicidae; genus Uranotaenia; species Uranotaenia lowii. The sequence continues at coordinate 355,332,859 of NC_073692.1, forward strand.
ATATCTGTTTATCCGGCAAAGTACACCATATTTTTTGGCAATTTTTTTGATTGTATAGTCCACATGCTCTATGAAGTTTAGCTTATCATCAACTTGCACTCCTAGATATTTTATTAGACGTACTCTTTCGATTACACATCCGCCAATGAGCAGATTTGGGCAATTCACAATTTTGCGATTGCCTATAATCATCCAGTTGGTTTTATCGAGATTCAAGCATAATTTTCGTTGTTTCAGAAACTCAGTAATGTTTTCCAAATCAGCATTTGCTTCATGCATTATGAGTTCTAAGTTTTTACCTGTCCAATAAGACACTGAATCATCAGCAAACAGTTTTAGGTGGCCGTGTTGTAGGCACATTTTCAAGTCGTTGATGTATAAGATAAAAAGAATCGGCCCTAGGACACTTCCTTGAGGGACATCCAACTTATTTTCTTTAAACTGAGAATAAGACGAGCTAAACTTTGTCCGTTGCATTCTATTTTCCAAGTAACTTTTGAACCAGTTTAAGACCATGCCACTTAATCCAATTCTTGCTAACACATCCAACAGTTTCAGTCGATCAATCGTTTCAAACGCTCTCTTAAAGTCGAGGAAAACGGCGACTGTGTAATTCCCATTTTCAACATTCTCTTTCCATTTTCGAAGTATCGAATTTACCGAATCGAATATTCACGGTGTCTCTGATGGAACGATTTTATTTATCGAAAATAAACATCGCTAATTTTTGTACCATTCGAAAGCTGGGACTTTTCCCTTTCATTTGAGCCCAAATTTGAAATAATCCACCGGGAGGTCTAGAACATTTTATTTTTTTGAAGATTTTTTAACCTTTTCAATCGTACTTTTCAAAGACAAAATCATGCTTTTAACTGTGAAAACGCTCGTCTTCCCTTAAGCATACATCCAACATCACATGTCAATAATATGATTTAATAGGAAATTTCCCTGGCTACAATTTTGTAGAAGACATCAAAGTGATACGAATTGAGAGAAAGGAGTTGGAATGTCAGAAACAGAGTTATTATTATTCTTTCATTTGAAAAATCTAATAAAACTTCTCACCACTGATTGTACTAAGACCAAAAAAAGTATTCTACGAGCTTTGTTATTGATTGTAGAGTGTATAAATGTTCAAACGATTTATTTAAATTAAAAAATAAATCTTTTACATAAAATTGATCAAGATTATCTGAAGTTATGAGCATTTTTGGGGTTTTATTATTCCGGAACAAATATCAAATTCTTTTTTTTGTCACTCCGATTTCTCTAAAAATCCCTAAGTGGGGAATAAATAAAGTTTAAGATATTTTAAATAATGATTTGATACATTTTTCGAAAATTCAAACAGTTGAAAGAGCGAAAGCCAAACTGTAGCAGATGGGAGTAATATCACCTGTCATTTAGAATTTTTTTTTTCATATTTTTGATTTTAATTTTCTCGATTGTTTGATTTCGTGCCATGTAGATTGTATACAAGTTTGTTGCAAGCCAGCTTTGGTTCAATTTTTTTTTCCAATGTATTGAGATTTGAATTAATTTTTATTTTAAAACCCATGTTTTTTTTCTGTTTAGGAAATTTGAAAAAAAAATCATCAATACGAACAAATGAAAAATTTTCAGAAAACGAAATAAAAAAAGATTATTTCAGATCTGACAACTCAAAGTGAATTGAGAAAATATTTTCGGATAATAGTATTGCATCAAGTCAACCTCTTAAAATTGTTGAAAACAAAGTTGATGTTGAGATATTGTAATCTCCTTTTTTTCTTTTTATAAATAAATCAATGAAAGAAATTAGGTTCAGTTCGTGTACTTTTGAGAAAAATGAACAATCTATAATTTTTTTTTACAAATCTAGACCACATTTTTACATACACGAGTGCCTCCAAAAACACTAATTTATGCAATCAAACATAAACAAAAGGTTAGTTTTTTTTTTTAATTTTATATATGACATTTTATCATGCTTGTGATACCCGTGTCTACAATCACATCTAAAGTGAAAAGTATGAAAACCTTCAGAAATCATCAAAAAGGATGAAAGATTTTCAACAAAGATGTTGTATTATGAAATCCAGGTGAATTATTTAGAATTTTGACTTAAATGTAAGAAGCAAATCTTATTTTTTCCTAGCCCTAGATGTTTTTTCATAAAGTATTCAAACTAAATTAGACCAAAATATAAATAACTAAATTTTCAAGAAAAAAGGCGGGAGACAATTTTTCTAGAATAAAACCCTTTAAATGCTCATAACTTCAGGTAATCCGGCTCAATTTCATGTAAAAGATTTATTTTTTAATGTAAATAAACCGGTTTGAACATTTATACACTCTACAATCAATAACAAAGCTCGTAGAATACTTTTTCTGGTCTTAGTACAATCAGTGGTGAGAAGTTTTATTAGATTTTACAAATGAAATAATAATAACTCTGTTCGTAACATTCCAACTCTTTTCTCTCAATTTGTATCACTTTGATGCCTTCCACAAAATTCTAGCCAGGGAAATTTCCTATTAAATCATATTATTGACATATGACGTTGGATTTGTGCTTAAGGAAAAATGAGCGTTTTTACAGTGATTAGTATGATTTTGTCTTTGAAAAAACCATTAAAAAGGTTAAATAATCTTCAAAAAAAAATAAAATGTTCTAGACCCCCCGGTGGATTATTTCAAATTTGGGCTCAACTGAAAGGGGAAAGTCCCAGTTTTCGAATGGTGCAAAAATTAGCGATGCTAATTTTAGAAAAATAAAGTTTTCTCTCAGAGACACCGTGATATTATCAATATATCGTTTATGTCATTACAAACTTTATGCTGATATGAAATATTCTTTAAAAACCCAATTGTAGCCTCAATTTTATTCTGTGTTGGTGAAATAAGGGCGTGATGCCCAAACGAGGCAACTGTGTGTTTTTAGTGTTTTTTAGAGCACAACATAATTTAGAGTTAATTTCTTTTGCTGCCGTATAAAACACATGCATTTTCATTTAATAAATGCATAATTTTATTAAGGAATTAATATTAAGATTCAATGAGGTGAAAAAAAATTTTTGAAGAAAATTAACAAAAAGAACTCTTCTAAGATTATGCACGAAGCGCGTGTTTTGTAATCACTTCATTCATAATCGCTCGAACTCACAACTAATACCAGAAGCCTTTGAAGCTGAAATGGCCACTTTTGAACAAAATAAATTCCAATCAAACTAAGAACTGTCAGGTTTGTTAGTGATTTTTAGAAACTTGACCAGATCTTTATGTTTCTCATCATATTTTTAAGTGTCTCACATTAAATTCTAGCCATCAATCAAGTTAGTCTCAAGTTTTTACCTTACTTTTTTTTAAATCACTCGTTAGGTGCTCGTCTTGTCCTTAATTCCCTACTTGTTCTTTTATATGCTCAACTCCACACTCAAAAGGGTTTTGAGAAATTACTCAAGACCACAAAATTCACATTTTTCCGAGGTGCAAGGAATTTAAGAGCTTAATCTGAATAGTTTTGTGCTTTGAATCCAAATATGCAATTATTTTTTTTTCAGCTTTTGTTTTTGAATATTTTTTTAAAATTGGTTGAAAATCATACCTGCTCTTCTTTTAAACAAAACTGTAAAACAATACAAAAATTTTGAAAATTTAGGTTTTAAATCTTTTTCGAAGACCGCAAGTAATTTTGACTACTGCAAAAAAAGTTCAAGATTTTTTTTTGTAAAATACCAAAATTTTAACGAATTGTTTTTAAGAAGCTTAAAACCAAATTGAATTTTAGATGTTCTTCAAAGTAAAAGTCAACCGTTTACCAGTTTTCGACAATTTTTTTAAATTAAATAAAACCTTTTTTAAGCTTTCTTTATTAATGTCATAAATACTTTCACTGATATCTTTTCAAATTTCTCAAATTGACTTCTAAAATTAGAACATCTATTCAAAATATTATTGTTTTTACTAAATGATGGATAATAAACTAATTAGAATCACGTTTTTATGTAGGTTTATTGGTTCATCAGTTATCAATAATTTATTTCACACAAATCTGATTCATTTTTAAACTTATAAAAATATAAACGCTATATTATTAAAACAACAGGCGATTGACCAACATTTTTCAAATCAATCATTAATACTTATCATATATATAAAAATGGAGGCATTTTCTTTGTAACAACATCACGTATGAATGGTCGGTCGGAATGAAGTGAAATTTGGTATCCGAGGGTTTTTTGGGTCAGAGATGGTTTGTATAATAGTTTCAAGGATCTCACTTTTTATTGAAGGTGGTCCAAATACAAATTCAACTTTATTTGTTACGATTTCCATAAGAATCTATTCGTGAGCACGATGCAGTTAAGGACGAGTAGATGAAATTAAACATTTATAACGATTTATACTTTAGAAGGTAAAACAAAGTTTACCGGGTCAGCTAGTTTACCATAAAAGATGTTCCCTTTTCTTATTAAATGCTTAATTACTACATTCTTTTTGTACTCTGTATTTTTTTTTTAAAAAACCTAACCTTCTTGGATGATAAAACTAAATTTTATCTCTAATTTTGATCACTGGAACTCTTGAAACAGAATAATTTGTTTTGTCATTTTATTAAATAAAATTCTATCATCAACTTTGTGTTTTGAATATTTTTATTTAAGTTTGGTTATTTATTGTGTGATGGTCGTTATTAGGAAAATGGTATTAGAAATCAAATTCTTTGTTATGTATGCACTAGCTGACCCGGCACTTACTACACCTACCAAAAATTATTGGAATTTGTGATACTTAGCTTTTCATATATTTGCACAAAATTTAAAAGCGTCAATAAAAGGGTGCTTTGATTGTGATTTTTCGAATACATAACATGAAACGTTGCATGTCGTCGATGAATGGCGACTTCAATGTCGAGACACTCATGAACGTTTGTGACGTAGCAATCAAAACATTGAAAAAACTGATTCTCACACTCGTGCTGGGGGTAGTCTTGTCCCACCTATAGATAAACCACATAGAGTTATAATGGCTTATTGCTTTAATATGAGAGATCCCCTCCCCCTTCCAGAAAGAGGGAGGGGTCACAAACTACTATAGGAACCTTCCTTGGTCTCCAATACCCCCAACTGTAAAGTTTCAGGCAAATCGGTTCTTTAGTTTCCGAGTATATAGAGAACAGACTGACAGAAATTCATTTTATATATAAAGTTAAGCCTAGCCCAATCATAGCCACATCACCAAAAGGGTCATGCGATTATGAATATATTTTCTTTGGTTGGTTGAGGTTGATAATATTGATATATGCGCCTTACTCCCTCGAGAAAATGTCAAATAACATTTGGGATGAATGTCACAACTTGCTTCGAGATCGTGATAGTCATGGAAAAAAATATAAAGCTAAGCAGATGAAAGTCATACTGGCAAATGTTATGGCGACATTTAACATTTTGAATGTCACAGAATCATAATCGTAACATCCATTGGAATCTCAATGAAATGTTATTAAAATGAATGTCGCGACAGTTAAAACGGTTTCTTGTTAGTTTTATTTAGGAAAATTTCGGAGGTTAGACTTTGCACATGTGGACTGGACAATCTGAGCGGTTCCGGAATCCGAAAAATCAAAATTATCAGAATTTAACTTGCGACTTGCGACTGTGACTTTTCAGTTTTCAAAAGTAAAAGAATATACTAAGGAAAATTTTTGAACATCTTGTAAGTAACACATCTTCCAGAAAATTGGCATTAGTTGAATGACTTTAAATATCTCGGTTTTTGATTATATAACGTTCCTCCGAAGTCTTTTGAGGAAAAAAAATCTAGATGTACTCTTTTTGGTGCTGCAGGATATGGTGACCCTACTATGGACTCAATTATTTCCTAAACATAAAAAAAAGTCCGCTCCAGCCATCAGGGTCTATCAATTTTAAAATTTAAACATACCATATCACTGAAACAAGAACTGATGAAAAAAATGTGGCAAATAAATCGAATTCAAGACGCCAAAATCATCCTAAAACAGTTATTTAATTTTAGGCAACAACAGTTTCCTAGTTCAATGCCGCTGATGTAATTCTTCCCATCATGAACAAATAAAGAGCTTTGTATTCGTGTGTCGTAAGTTAAAATCTGATCATTTCGATTTTTCGGATTCCGGAACCGGCCAGATTGGCCGTGACCAACGAACTTCATGACTGTCAAAATCCTGATATATTTTTAAATTTTTTCATGACAGTCACGAAATGTAGAATTCAAAAATGTCATTCCGACAGTCAGAAAACCAACAGAATCTTCGACTACTAAAAGTCAAGAATGTTCTCGAGAAGAATAATTCGATAACATTTTTTTTGGCCGACTGTCACTGCAAAGCTAAATAACATTTTTCCAGTCGTTTACCATTTTTTTGGATGACTTTCAACCTTTAATGATATTGAGATCTTTTCGTACGTAATTGAAAAATGTTATCCGACTGTTACGATCCCGTCTGTCTTCTGGATGACATTCGCATCAATGTTTCACACATTCCTCACAACAAGCGTTTCTTCTAACATTCGCAGACCTCCACACGAGAATAAAATTCAAATTTGATGAATACTTCGTTTGTGCAGTCACAACTTTGCAACTCTATTTATTTTGAACTCTCTAAATTTTCGGAACTTCCTACGTAAACCTACTGAAATAAAAATATTGTGTGGCAGGAGAAAAGAAATACGCATGCGATTAGCAAAAATCATCTCTTACCTCTCCTTGTTGATATTTTTTTATTTATGCGTCTAAAACGAAATTTTTTGAACAATAACAATAACCATGAAAAATTTTTTGAAAGCCGATTCAAAAACTGCTGATAAGTTATGATGAAAAAAAAAATTTCTGGGTTTGTTTACAGTAATTTATAATTTTTGACAATAATTTATGGCCTGCACATTGCCCGGATTTTTGGTCAACAATTTTGAAATCAAATGCACGGATGTGGCAAGGTTTTAGGATAAGATAGCCCGGATAATATGTCAAAAATACCCAAACATCGGTGAAGCCATCTTAATCAAAATATTCTCCTATTTAAAAATAAATTATTTGGTAAAGACTCGATAAGACTTTCCTTGTGTTGCAAAACAAACTGTGATCCAGCGATAATTCATTGACAGGTTTTGTTCTGACTAACCAGGATGTTTAATAGAAAATTCAAGCCAAGTCCTGATTTACCCAGGTTTATTCATATGAATTGAAAAAATAAACAAAAACATCGTATTCAATTTTAATAAGTTAGAGTTTTTTAGAAATTTTTTAGATTCACGCGACTTGAGTATTAAGCTAAAACTTAAACAAAATTTTCTTTTGACATCACACATTCTCTGCTCCCCGGAAGGACCCTTTTGGGATCCTGTACAGCTGTTGATCGAACGATAACAAAAGGTTTCCCGTATTGTGTTTGTTTGGGAACGGTTTTATGGAGTTCACACTGACACCCTCACTTTGCTTGCTTGCATCTGAATAGAAGGAAGGATCCCCGGGACACGGACAGCAACGTGGAAACAAATAAAACCTCACAATGTCGGGTAATTTTTTTTTTTTAGTTGGTTCCTTCGTCCGTCCGATGGATCCTTTCAAAAGTTGCTTTGCTGAAAGAAAACCAGAAAACTTCCGGTTTTTTTTCGGTGCAGTGTGGAAACAGCGCACATTTTCGAGAACCACAGCTGTTTTCGGTTCAGTTTTCGGTCTTCGCTCGACGGTCTTTACATTAATGTTTAATGAAGACATAACGAACCTTTTACTATCTCATAAGCAAACCGGTGAAGCAGCAATTATTTTGTGGGACATTAAATTAAATAGAACCATTGATTGGTGGAAAAAAGGAAGTAAAAATCTGTCGTCCGTGGGAAACCACCTCAACACTCTGGTGTAACTTTTAATACATTTTGAAAAGTCGATCCTAGCAAATAGGTAAGTGCAAGCAAAACTTCTGCAAAACTAGCACAGCACAGTACGAAACTGTCGTCCAACTTCGGCTGGCAACAAATTACAAAAAGGGGAACTTGATCATCCCAATCGAAGAGCAGGCTCTTGAAAATCAAAACGTCCTATAGGACGGAAAAGGACAAACTTCCCGGCTGCCAATTTGAAAAGCAGCTTCGTCAGGTTATGGGAAAACTTTGTGTGTCCCTCCGTCATTGATTTGCATTCGATTAACACCGACACCGACCCGGGTTTAAGCCGAGCTGAACTGGGAGAGGTGAAATACAGAATCCCTGAATGGATAATTGGCTTGAAATGAAGCTAATTATGTTTTATTTGTTACCGGTATGAATTGCTACTGTAAACTTTCGGTGAATAATTAACGACTATTCGTCTGTTTGCTTGTTACTCTGATCAGGGTGATTATGAGTTTAAATAAAAATAAATCAAACCTCTTGTATGCGCAACTAAAATCGAATTCATTTCCATACAATTTATTAATTGATTTGAATGGTTTGATAAATTGTTTGTTGTTTTCATCGACTTTTTTCGACGAGAAATAAAACAAAATACTTGCCAGTTTATCCATACGTTTCGAGCCACTTCTGGCTGTTCGCTCCACTTCAGTGGACCATAAATATAATCTAGTAAAGTGGAAAATTTTTAAAAAATAGATCTGTCTGTGATACACATCTATAACACTAGATTACAAAATCTAAAAAAAAATCGTAAACTTAATTTACCAACACAATTTTTTTATGTGAATTCGGGTGCTGAAACCGAAAATGAAATAAAAAAATATTCAGCAAAACAGTGTTTTATAACACGAAATTTTGGAAAATTAAAAAAAACGTACTTGAACTTAGATTCAAATATCTCATAACAATAATCTCGAACAAATAAATGCAAACAGTATTTAGGTACTGTTTCTGTAAAATAACCATTTTTTCTTCACATTTCAACCGATTTCGGTAAATAACCACTTGAAATCATCGAATCTTAAAATATCAATAAAACAAAATTATCTGTAAAAAAATGCTTTTTTTAGTCATTTTTTCTATCATAAGCTCACCAATTTACAACAAATTTACAATATGCAAAAAAGAAATTTACATTTAATGCATAACAAACATCTATATAAATAAAAATGAATTTCTGTCTGTCTAACTGTCTGTCTGTCTGTCTGTTCCCTATAGACTCGAAAACTACTGAACCTATTTGCGTGAAACTTGGCATATGAGAGTATTGGAGGCCGGGGAAGGTTCCTATAATAGTTTGGGACCCCTCCCTCTTTCTGGGGGAGGGGAGGGGATCTCTCATATAGAAGTAATAAGTCTTCATAACTCGAGAGCTGATCAAGCAAATCATACCAAACTTGGCATGGGTGGGTACTTGGGTACGAGGAATATTTCTATGAATAGTTGGTACCCATCCCTCTTTCCACTGGTAAGATACGAAGGGGGGAGGGGCCCAACCTTATAATTTTTAACATAACTGGAAAACTAATCAAGCTAATGGAACCAAATTTGGCACGGGAGGGTAGTGAAAAACGAAAAATGGTTCTATGATTATTGCAGGCCCCTTCTTCCATCCGGTGGAGATACAGGAAAAATGGTGGGGGGGCTTTAACCTCTTTGTCACTGTATAACTTGAAAACTATTCGAGCAAATGGCACCAAATTTGGCTTGGAAAGGTATTTGGGTACGATAAATAGTTTTATGAATATTTGGAACCCCTCTCTCCTTTCAGTGAGAAGATAGAAAGTGGGGAGGGGGCTTTTTTCCAATTTTCAACATTACTGGGCGAAAAATCAAGCGAATGGAACCATATATGGCGTGGGAAGGTATTTGATTACGAAAAATGTTTCTATGATATTTTGAGAACCCTCCGTTCTTTAAGTAGGAAAATCTCAAGAAAGGAGACTGCTCCCATACAATTTCTTACATCACTCGGGAACTTACCCAGCAGATGGAACGAAATTTGACTTGGGGAATATTTAAGCTCAAGATATATTTCTGTGAATATTTGGTACCACTGCTTCCTTCCAGTTGGGTGATAGGAAGGAGAGAGGGGGGCTCCTTTACAATTTTTCGCATTACTCTAGAACTAATCGAGCAAATAGAAACAGTTTCGGCATGGGAAAGCATTTGGATACGTTAAATGGTTATTTGCTTATCTTAGACTTCTTTCTCCTTCAATTGGGGGTACAGTTGGGTAAGACGAGAACTCGCAAACGAATATTTTGCATAAACTAAGAACTTATCTAACAAACATACAATCGATCAAATGGAACAAAATTTGGCATGGGAGTGTATTTAAATACACGAATTGTTTGATCTTGATCCCCTCCTTCAAGGTAGAAGATAGATAGGAAGACTCCGATACAAATTTTATAGCATAACTCGACAACTAATGAAGCAAACGAACAACTTAAGAAGATAGTGTCTCGTTCTGATGTTACAAGACCACCATTTCCTTCCATTAGAGATAAAGGAATCGGGGAGGGGGTCACTCTCACAATTTGTATATTAATTTGAGACCGAATAGGTCAAAAAAGTATCCCGGGACAGGACAATGAAGATTCCATATATAACAAATATTTAGGCATAAGTTATAAACTTTTGAAGCAAATAAACCCAGAGTCATAAAAAAGATTTGAACACGAATTAAAAAAAAATAATTTAGATTTCAAAATCAAAAAAAACTTGCAATTTTATTGTAGAAAACACTTTAATGATTCTGAAATTGAATTTATTTTTTTTTTTTTGCAAATAAAAGAAAAGTTAAATAACTAGGTAACACAAACTTTAATAGTTTTTGGGGGTGTAGCAAAGCACACCGGGTCAGCTAGTATTGGAATAAAAGTACAAGTACCTACCCTTTTTATTTTTCCAAAACTTTATATTCGTGCCTAGGGCCGCGCGCGATTTAATTAAGATGTCTAATTTTCAATACAAATTCACATGTTTTAAGACCTTTTTCAAAGAAAACATCCGCATTTCTCGTAGAAAAGTTGAATTTTCGTCATTTTATTATTGCTTTATTGCTTTGCGATGCTTAACTAAGCGATTAAGCACATTTAGTCAAATTTGTTTAAAAAAAATAATTTAAAACTGTTTTTTAAATTAATTTTTGAAATTTTTTATTTTTACAAATTTGATTAAAACTGCGAAAAATGTGCTGGATCATTTATTAAAGCATCGACAACAAGCAATAGATTCATCCAATAACTGAACGAAGAAAATTCGATTGTTCTACGAGAAATGCGGATGTTTTCTTCGAAAAAGTTTTTTAAATATGCGAATTTGTACTGAAAATTAGCCAACTTTATCAAACCATGTGGCTAGGAACCCACGAGTATCCACTGACTTTTTTACATGCATTTAGATCATAACCACAACTGCCACTTCTCGAAAGATGAGGTGCGCTAAACTGCTCGCAAGCAAGTTATTGCAATAGGAAAAATGTATAATTTTAACCTGTTTTCTGTGATTTTGACAGAAAAAATCTGCGAAACGAATAAGTTATCCACTAGAATATCTCATTTGAGTCTATTACAATCGAATACTGTGGAAATTTGAGGTATTATTCAGCTAAAAACAAAAATAGCTGAAAAAAAAACAATTTTTGCAAAGTTTCCTTAAATTATTATTTTTGCAAGGTAAGTACACAACATAGAGCTTAACAATGTTCTACAAAGTTGATGCGAAAGGTATAATGAACTACTTTGTAGAAGATGCCTGTATCTCGCTTCTGTAAAAAGTTAGATTTTGACGCCACCTTGCGGAGAAAAAAAACTAATTCAAATCCATTAATAGATAGCGCCAATATAGTCAAGTAACTTTGTCGAAGACACCGATGAGCTACAACGAACTTGCAGTCAATTTTGACCGCAAAAGCGTGGTTCCTGACCCACTCTGGGCCGTAGGAAGAACCGATTCTTAGGGGGAGGACTGATTTTTACCATTGATTTTTCGCCCAACAATGCACGAATCCAAAACAAATTAAAACCAATCATGTTTGTAGTTTTATGATTGTTCATTTTTAAGTACTTTTGCATCAAAAGTTTCCATATTGAATCGTAATTTTTGAAAATTGGTTCTAAGCCTAAAAAGCGGCATAAATTCGCTTTCATCGATGGTTAAAATCTTTGAATTTGTTCAAGAGTCTGGTAGATCAAACTTAGTTGATTTGAGCATAAAATGAGTTTTTTTTTAAGAGAGCCTTCCATTCTTAAAAAAACTTTTTCTATACTCGAATCAAACAAGCTCAATCTTCAAATATATTTTTCGAATTCAAAGATGTTAACCTTCAACTTTTAATTTTTACTAACAATTTAAAATCTGGAAATTGAATTGATATATGCATTCTCTATCTCTGTACCTGAATTCAAAAATTGCGCTTTAAATCTGTATCCCCATACGATTTCTGAAAAGTAAAAAAAACGATAAACGAATCTTATTCCAGATCCGAATTTTATGAGTCGAGATTTAGAATCTCATTCATGAATCTTTATCTTCTGTAATTTAGGTTTGATCTAAATCCACTATTTAAATCATTTATTTACAATCTGTATTGTGAATCTAAATAGAAATATAAATTTCAAGTTATCAGGATCTGAGTTTTTTCAAATTTTGTTTGCCATTCAGAACCTTTCAATATTTGAATTTTATGTAAGAATTAAGTTTTTGAACTTCGAATTGGAATAGCTTAGCTTAGCTTAGCTTGATTGACTACTCACATCCACCTTAAATCATTGAACTTGAAATGCAACATTGAAAATATTATAATCAATAGTTGATTATAAGCTTCGTATACCTTTAATTGTATTTTTGAAGGTATTAAAAGAAACGCATTTCAAATTCCATGATCGCAGGCGTGGCTCAGTAGAACGAATTCCACATCGCCAATGGTTGCTACTCCGTGATTGACCGAGGCCATCAATTTTGTCCAGAGGTCAAATGAATGGTATCTGGGATTGACAGCACATTCACAATGAACAAAACTGATGCTCTCTCTTTACACATCAATAACGGCGCCGGCCACGTCCTAGTAGTCAATGGATAGAAGGAAAATGGAGAAAAAGGATTGAAAGAATAATAATCCATGCTTTAGGACCGAGGTCACCTCTGCATCCTAGCAAAACAATCTGTTGTGTGGATTGGGTAAAAAGGATATGATCAGGGAACACTTTGGACTAGTGTTATGCAACCTGGGTTGAAATACTATTCCCCTAAGCTCCTGTGATTTCGTATTGAAACTATTCAATTCAGATGACATTTTTTAATAACTATATGATCAAAATTTGATTAGATATCATAAGGGTTACCATTATAAGTTGTCGCATACCTAACTCTCTGCCACAAATCAAATTTAGTTTTAATTAAAACCCGAAACAGTTTTTTTTTATAAATTTAAGTGGATCATCAAATTTTAAAAGATTTGAGTTTCGAAATTACAATAGTTTGATCTTATTCTTTACGATACTTAAACTAACTTTTCATTTTATTTTCCGTGAATAACACACTACTGGCTTCTAGCTTCTTTTTCCTAGAGACATCAATCAACAATAAAATAAAAATTGTGTTATATAACCGTTTTTAAGATGAAATAAACTCATTTGTAGAATAATTCTGAAACATGTAGAAAATCGAAGAAAACACAAAAGAAACGTTGACTGGATTGACTGGAAACAGAATCAAATTGAATGCAGAAGTTGAGTTAAATTTTGTCAAACTACATGAAACACTTCTACAAAAAACCACAGGAAACTAATTGAAATATACGGGACTCGCGTTTAAGCTATCAATCGACGGAAAGGTAATACCAAACGCCTTTTGGCAATATTTCACTAGAGAACGCGTAACGGGAGTGTTTAACTTTAGAAATTTTAAATATATTCCATTTTAGTCCTTCAATGTGAACGGCAAAACAAGCAACAGGCAAACTTGCCGCTGTAACTGCTTGGCAAATTATGATTCCTCTTTTATATCTGATTTTCAACCGTTTTCTAATCACTCCACGTTTATCATTTTTCCTCATTTTTGACATGACACGCTCACGCATTTTGGAAAAATTAAATCATGTTAATCCAATCGAAAATCGCATCAAAATAATCAAAACCTGCGCGCAGAAAATAAGAGAAGTTAACGTACGATGACGCAGAAGACGATTCATCTATAATAAATTGTCAAGTAAAATTACATACAGTCTGAGAAATGGTTTTTTTTTATCATGAAATTTATCAAATTATCCGTCCATTAATTTCTTCAATTTTCTAAATGTTGGATTTTTGCAATCAAATTGTAGAAAAGTTTACATTGATTTACATCGTCAAGTTATATGGACAAAAAGAATGGAACAAGAATTTTTAAAAATAGTAGTGAACAATAGTTTTTACACAGGAACTTTTTGAAAAAAAAATCTATAAGTGCGCTAAGACTGTGATCTCAACTGCAAATATTCAACAAATTCCACTTATCTTAAATGAGATCCGGATCATAATGGCCCAGCAAAATCCATTATCTCGCGTGCATTTTATGATTCCTTCCGAGGTCATAGAACCGTCTTCACTGAATCGATTTAGAGGAAAAAGTGGTCTTCGAGGATTTTTTTTCGATGAAACTCCACTTTTACATCACAGAAAACAATAAAATACTGCACTTGAATCACAAACAAATTTTTATAGAACGTAATTTTTTACTAAAATTTTAAAATTTTTATCATTGACAAACTTTATTTTCCTTTTAGAACTTCGAATTGGAATATAAAACAAATTTTTTTTCCATATTTGGAAAACTATTATCAACATATTGAAAATGCATATGATCTCGAAAAACATGATTCAGATTTAATATGAAATACAAAACCAAATTTGAACCATGATTTCAAAGCAGCTTTTCATTTCTAATTTCTTATGATTAATCAAACTGAAAATTAAGAATCCTGATCTCGATACAGAATGCGAAATACGAAAATAGGAATACAATAAAGGTTATGGGAACTATTGTATCAGAACCTCCGAAATGGGTTAAATTTAATGTGCAGCGGAATGAAAACTAGAGAGAGAATTTATTTTATAGAATTTGAAAGAACATGCCATTAAAATTATAATCATACAAATTACGGCGATTAAAATCATATATCAAACAATCATTGGCAAAAAGAAAAAATACAACAAGAAAAATACGGTTTAAAAAAATTGACACTTGGCCAAAAAGTTAGAACGCGGAATAGATAAAATGTGAAATGCGAAAAAATCGACAAGTAGCAACTATTCGCAGCGAATCTGAAATAATGGCAACGTCGATAGAACTGTTGTCGCATAAGGAAAGCTCAGTAGGCCCATAGGTTGCTACGTTTTTGCTCGTTTGAAGTGTGCGTAAAAACACGCTCTCAAACCATTGGGCTCGCTATACATGGGAATTCTCTTTCTGGGTTTCTCATGTAGGGGAAAGGTTTCCTAAATGGGCCTATCGGGTTAAATGACCCTACGGCTGTTTGATGAAATGGCTGACTAGACAGCTTATCTGACCAATGCATTTTGAGGGGGATACGCTTAGAACATAAGGCAAAAAAGAATATTATGAATTTACAAACTCAAATAAAATTTAAAAATCATTCAAGGTTTTGATACATTTTTATGTAATATTTCGACTTTTAAAAATTATACGTGAAGAAGTTTAAAACAAAAACTAGGATGCTTTTAGTTTCTTACTCAAATGAACTTAAGAAATTAAACATATTTCAACTTTTGTGGACGTTTAATAATGATTATATAGTGGAATAATAGAGTGTTTTTGTATGCCCCCATCATGTTTGTAAAATGCCTCCATCTTAAAATAACAGGTTTAATAGAATAAATAAATGATTTTTATCACTGAACCTTCAAATCTAATCTCTGAATAACATCTTAAGAGAAAATTGAAGATCTAAAAACAGATTTGATAAAGTTTTTCTCATGGATGAACTGCCTCCATGGTATGGCAACCCTAACTTTTGTTTTATTCTATAAAATTATAATATACATAGATTTTTATAAAGCTTCAGCTTTGTCGTACGGAAATTATTACTTTATAGCAGTTTCAATGAAATTATACGGACATATTGCCAAAAAACAGAAATTTTGTTCAAAACATAAATAGGCGCATTCAGCCCGCACGGTTTGAGGTTCGGCATTTTAGACAACACTTACAATAAAATCGTTTTCTTGGAAACAGATGAAAATGTTAACATAAAAATTACTCTTTTGTATAGAAAACAGATGCCTGCACCAGTGTATATAGTTTTTGTACACATATTTGATGTGGTATTTCATTAAATCAGTATTCTGCTTAATAGGCGCATATAGCCCGCTCCTCCCCTATAGTTAGCTAATGCAGAGCAAAGGCGGGAGCAATTCATGGGAGCTTTTCATCAGCCTAAAATTTCAACACCTATCAAGCTTTCTCCTAGTGGCGCACTAATGCCTGTCTATCCACCTTTCTTTCAAATTCTATAAAATAAATTCTCTCTCTAGTTTTCATTCCGCCGCACATGCCATTAAAATTATAATCATCAATAGTTCGTTAGGCACAAGCAGTGAGGCAAATTAATTGATTGTTTTTCAATGCCAAAAGACATACTCCTATTCAAAAGTTCATAAATTTTTTGTCTTATAAGATACGAAGTTATAATCTTGAAAAAAGTTGTTGAGCGGAAATTTCTTTTGAAGAATTTTTAAATTGTCATAATATGACAATTGAACCAGAATCGATACCACAAAAGAAACAAAAATGATGTTGATTTTTCAGAACATCATGTTCAATTAACCTACACACACCTTAAAGTTCAATTTTAATCATGTAAGCATAAGTTTAAAATTATGCAAAATATAATGGATAAGTTTAGAACCAAAACAAAGCTTTTAAGACCACAGGATTCGAGAAATTCATAAATGATCTTTAATCGACTCAGTCTAAAGTAGTAATTTTACTTTAAAAGTTCTTTTTTTTAAAAAATTCCTAAATGTTTTAATATTCAAAATCCCACGATGTATTAAAAAAAGTACTACAAACGGCATTAAGGACATATTTTCTAAGAGGAACATTTAAGACCAAAACTCCTGGTATAAATTTTCTAAAATCGATCCCATCTATAAAGAAAATATCTAAAATGTGAGCTAATAAAAATATTTTAAAAAGACTTTGAGTAAATTTTCAAATTGTGTCCTAACTGACACCAATAAAATATATGGCACAAAAATGTGAAAGAGATTTGTTAAGAGAAAAACACGTGTCGCCTTGGTAGTATGGAAGAGGAGCAGTAGGCCATAACTGGTTGGCAACAAACGCGTTTTTTCCCTTCGTCGCTAAAATTTTTATATTTTAATATTTGAGCAGTGATTTTGATCGAAAATTGTGAAATATTTCTACTTCTGAACTTTCGGAAGGTCTAATAGCTGTTCCTTTAAGTGGATGAAGTATTTCGAAACAAAGTGCTTCCACAAAATTCCAACATCAACTTTCGGAGACCTAAGGCATTGTCTAGTAATTTGGTGAGTTCGTTCTATAATATATATGTTATTTAGAAACGTTAAAGAAGATGATTCCTGATGGAAGTCGGGAGTCCCCACTAGGAATTCGGCGTTTTTCGAAATCATTTTCACGTCCTAGGATTTCTAGGCATAACATTCTTTTATTATTGTTAGAGCAAGTTCACTGGTGTTGGGAAGAAGTGGTAGAAATTTTGACATTTTGAAAATTTTACCCTGCAAAAATGTTTTCAAGATCTTGAGGCGTTGTATTTTTTTACAACACTGTTCCTATTTCAGCCGTATGTGATAGAAATATTGCACGGGTTGTAAAAAAACTAGAAGGCCACAGATCTTGAAAATATTTTTAAATGGTAAAATTTTCAAAATGTGCCGTAAGTGTCAAAATTTCTACCACTTTTTCCAACACTAGTGAACTAGCTCTTAGGGTTTGAAAATCAAAAAGTTTCTCTAGTAAATTTAAAAATTGAGACTGTTTTTTTAAGAAAGTTCACCAATTGTTTGGAAAAAAAATTTAGATTTGGGACCTTCTTACATATGAGTTAATTTAGATTATTCAAAATTCGAGAATTTGATTTTATCTGGTGTGTCAAAAGGTGAACATGTAACGTCAAGCTATCGATGAGAATTTTCTTAGAAATTTTTACTATAGAAGGGATGCAATGATTGCTACGATTGAAAACGATTGCATTAAAAAAAAACAACAAATCGGAGTGTTCCTTATGTTTCACGAAACTTTCTCAAGAACTTTCAACAGTTGGGTTGAATGACTGCTTGCTATTATCGGAAAAAAAAATCCAAGAACTTATTTTTTATTTTATGTGTAGATAATGTGGGTAAATTTGGAAACACGCCTTCAAGAAATGTTCTGGTTTTCTACTGCTTTGAATAATGTTGAAGTGATGAAGTTTTCAACCTGATAGATGTTATGAAGAATAAAGCAAATTTTTAAGGCTTCATTATACAATAATGCTATTATTTATTTTCTTGAAGAGATTAACCACCGTAATTTATATTTGTTACTCTTAATTTATCGGCTTTAGCGGTGAAAAGTGATGTCCTTTTTAGTAGGGACATCTAAAGATTATGAAATTTTATTTTGTTGGATAGAAGGTAAGATGAAATGAAAGATGTTGAAAATGAGCGGGTAGAATTTATTTAGAAGCAATATCATCACGTATCAAATTTTTGTTCCTCACGGGCCTACTATTATTTATTATTTTAAATAATCATCGAAATTATTCAAACTATTATAGTCTCAATCGTAAACTGGCATTTTCAAAGCTAGAATTTTTTTTAATAAAATGGCACTTTGTGTACAATTGTTTTTAAAGAATTTTCGAGATATATTTGCTGTTTTAATTTTTTTTTCTTGGAAAAATCGATGAGATTTGTTTTTGAATGATAGACAGGAGAACTATTTCTTTGAAAAAATATCATAAAAAGGCTTTGTTGATATTTTTGTGTTCTTGATAGATGAAAAATTTTGTCTTGAAAAATCAAACAATATTGAGTTGTGAAATTGGAAAAGTTTAGAAGTTTGAAAATTCCTTAAGGCACCATTCTGACATTTATTTAAAAAACGTAATTTTGCTCATAGTTAATCACAACATTTTATTATAATAAGAAACCATTGATAAAACTTCTCTGATATTACAGTACACAGGCATAAACTTAATTTAAAGTTGATAAACAATATTCATAATTCGAAAGAGGAATACACATATCTAGGGGAAAACAACTTGAAAGAATTTAAATACATTCCAAATATAAAGAGTCTTAAATGATTCAAAACATTGATTAGCAAATAATTTCTGCAAACCTTTGCATTGTGTCAGCGCAGCTGTCAACCCTGCAGTAGGAGCATTGAATTGAGCTGATCATTAGTGATTAATGTCAGCATAGAAACAAAACAAAAACGAAGATACGTAACTTCCTGTTCGATTACAGTTAGGTACTTTAGTTAAGCAGCCATTTCCCTCGTAGATTCGCACATTTTCTGTATCTCAGTGAGGAGTGGTTAATTTTGTTTCTCCTTCGATATTAATATCTCCAATACCCGTAAGTACTGAAGATAAAGTTGAAGATCGATAATGTATTATCATTAGATTTATCAATCTGTAGATTTGGTTGGCAGTGATTAGTTGTGCCACAGCTGGCGTTTTGATAAATTCCATTTTCTCGATAAAGTAACTGGATATTGCTTTCATCTATAATGCATTAAATAATGTGAAATTAGTTTGCTAGGGCTTAGGTGATTTTAAAACGAAGATCACAGTACCACGAGGCAAAGAACGTAGAATCCTGCACCAGTTTGTAAGTCTATCGAGATCTTCGATCATACAGCTATCCATGCGATTATCCTAACTTCAAAATCTATTTTAGCTTTGAAGCGTAATAAAACACGATCTACTAACTTAGTGCTGCGAATCATTTGCCTCAACACATTGCATTATGAAACATAGTAGGAGTTTCTAACGACTACACGGACTTGGCCGGCCTTTTTTTTTGTTTTTTTTCAGGAATTTTAACAAGGACTTGGCCGGCGTCGTCATTGGTTCATATTGAAAAGAAGGATTTTCAAAATTGTACAGTGAGATTGTATTGCTTGCTCTAGCAATCTTTTTTTTTTTGGTTCATTGTGCAATGTTGATTATCTTGGACCAATTACGGAGTGCAACCATTATGCCATTGGCCAGGAGGGGTCATAGGGGGACCGTAGTTGATAACAAGCTCAAACTCAAGCAAAAAACACGAGTCGTCTTTTCTTTAACATTTTAAAAATCAAACACTATAATTTTGTATGAATTAAAAAGGACTACACATCTTAAATTACAATAAATCAAACAATATCAAGCCAGATCAGATCATCAGATATTTTCGGCATTCATTCTTGCTTGATTGAATGTTATTTGACAAATGTCTTTTTGCAACATTTCTCTCTTTTAAGATTTTCAAAATGTTTTTTAAAAAAATTACAATTGAGTTGAAATATTTTTTTATTCAGCGATCTGTAAATTCTTATCTCCAATCTCTTAATCTCTAAGTTCTTACTTCTAAATTTCTAATTACAATTTTTGATCTTGGCTCTGTCTGGAAAGAATCCAATATCTTATTGGATCTGAAATTTTTCAATTATTTACTAATAATTATTCATCAGCTGCTCGAGTTCGTTTGTAATTGAGCACATTTAATTCAAACCATGAATTGAGGGTTTTGTTTGGATTTTTATGTTTTAGCACTAAAAGGTATTTAATGTTGAATTCTGATGAGAAATTCGGATTAGGAAATCGACATCTTATTCGAATTTTTAATATATGAGGCCTTTGGAGCCAAAGGGGTATAAGTGCATCATAAGCCTAATTTCGAGAAAACGCTTTCTACTTGCTATGTGTGTTCATTTCCAACATATTTTGTATTCTAAACATTTCTATTTTTGTTTCGAACGTAAAAGCATGTTAATATTATACTGAAAAACTGAGGAACTTACCTAATACAGATTGAAATATGATAAAATGTTTGGCATTATTAACTCCAAACTTTGTACTTTATTCCTCTTTGGTTCTGAGAGCCTCACATTCTGGCAAAACAAACGATAGGTATTTAGATCTCATAATTATTTGTTCAATTTCGAGAATCAATTCTATTTATAAACATTTTCTGAACTCTGATTTCAAATTCCCATATTTTATTTTGATTTTATGTTATATTTTTTCCTCAGCTTTGAATAACGATAGCAGGTTCGATCGTCAAAATAAGTTTACTTTTTAATTAGTTTAGTACTCTATAATTAGTTTAGTTTCTTTCTTCGAATCTTTGAATGTAAAGCTGGAAACTAATTTTTGAATGTACATATTTGTAAATAAGCTTCACTTGAATATCCCAAACAAGACTCCTTACTAATTCTTCATATTACTAGAAAAAGTTCGAAAAACTAAGGTTTGTTACTTTTACTTCATCCAATTTCCTTCGCTTCAAACATCATTGATTTTTTTTCTCAAACCAAAGTAAGATTTCTTAGAACTCTTGAATTTTTATGACCCTTTTCTATCCGGTTCTGTGGATCCTATAATTCACTTTGTGATATGTATTCCCAAAATCATCCAGGTGTTGGTACCCTAATTGAGAGGATAAGGATTTCTCGTAACAGACATGTGAACATGTATCAAACTCGTGGAACGATGAGTGGCGAAACAGAAAGTCATCCCACAGGCAGAAAATATTCCTGGCAGGATCCAATCAAATTATGAAATATGCGGAGCGTATCCGCCGTCGGTGAACCAACGTATTTTTTGATGTTTATCAAATGTTTTGTTTTTAATTTTATTTCTTGAAATAATTTTATGCAATTCTATTCCCGTTATAGAAAAAAAAAATATTAATACAGATCCCGTACGATTTTGGCAACACGCCCGTAAATTAGTTGTTGTCAAAACCGAACTTTTTTTTGTTACTTTTTTATTTTTTATTTTTATTTCCAACTAATCAAAATTAATGTTAAACATAATTTTTCTATGTGTTTTTTTTATTTGGCTCAAAAGCACTTAAAAGTTATTTTGATTAATTTGAAATTAAAATAAAAAAGTGACAGAAAAAATCCGTATTTTTTTGTGTTGCCAAAAACGAACGGTTTTGCACGGATGTTGCCAAAATTGAACGGAGTCTGTAATATAAAAAAGTGGCTCCAGAGAGTAATATTAGATTTATTTTTAAAAACTATACACACAATGTTTATGACGATTCTTTTCTGTTATATGCTTTAAAAATGAGCTTGTGAATATGTTTTGTGTTAAGTGTTTGGAATAACAATGGATAAACACATCTTCAAATAACCCTTAAGCCTCAGTTTATCTTGACTGGATAGGAATTTGTTCAAAATTTTCAAATTTCAAGCAATGCATTTCCCGTCATTCAATTCTGTTATAAAATTTCTTAATAATGCTTTCAACTATACTTATGCTTATAGAAAGGTTAACGCTTTGAAACAAAACCAAATGAGGCTCCAGAGAGTAGCATATAAAACAAAACAGTCAATTGGGCTTTTCTCAACTAGCTTGACGTACTCTTAGGATCCCCACGGACCGCCACTGAAGTCTTTTGTAATCCAGAGAAATACGACAAATTATACACGCCACCTTCCCATTTATGACTTGTGTTATCTTAGCACTCTGAAATTCCTAGCAAATAAGCGAAGGATGAGCGAGCAGCAAAAAAAAATCATAAGACATCTACACCCACTCGAATCGGTTTCCTTCAAATGCTCTTCAAGGAATTTCCCGGCGCCTCGAAGGTAGGCAGCTACGAATCGAGATACCAAGATGGAAGTTTATGTTATGCTTCTCGAATGACTTCCCTTGGCGGTGTATTTGTGCGATGATGCGTGCCCAAAAAAACGTAAGAAAATAACGAAATGGGTGGAAAAAAGCTACAATCTCTTGCCCTCTGATGGGAATTCTCACAAGTGGGTGAAAAATTGATACCAGCCTGAGTTTTGCCGTGTGCTTTTACTTTTATGTGTATGCTGTTTGGTATGTGTTGAGTCGTGCGAAATATAAAAATGCACTTAAGCTGATGATTCCCAAGAAGGGCGGGAAGCTCGAGCTTTACCCAAAGCTGTCCAATGGTTGTTCTCCGTTGAAGTGGAAGCTTGTTAATCGTCCTGATTTGGGGTTTGTTAAGCGGAAAAGATTTATGAACCAAGCTTTTATTCGACCCGTTTAAGTGTGAGCAGTCGTTAAAATCGTAAACATGTGATAAAGCTGCCATTTTTGAATATTGTAACCTTAAGAAAATATGAAAAGCAAACACCCGATTGAAGCGATCCTCTTTTGACAAATGTTATGTTCGAAATTCAATCTTTTCTCCTACTCTGACCTGAACGTGACGGACGATTGAAAAATGTTTCACCCCTCGGATGAAGTTTTTCCTGGAAGTTTTTCATCCCGAACCGTAGCTTATATGTCACATGGAATCAGCAATAGCTCTAGCAGAGCAACAGAGTAGTGACATGAATAGGTAATCCAGTGGGAATGTCAAGTGATGAGGAAGCAAAGTACCACGGATGTGACCTTTCACGGTTTGAGGAGAAGCAAAAAAAAATAGAGAAATCCTTTTTACCCGGATGGTGGATACCTTTTTTCCACAACGGTGACTAACGATTCCTGATTGTGGGATTTTTCACTTTCTATGGTATGGTTTGGCTCCCCCAGGGGGACCAGGTGAGTTTTCTCGATGAAATGTTGCAAATCTATGACACACTGTTTGGTCCTGAATTTTTAATGCCTTCCGTTGAACAGATTTGGTAAAATAAATTCCTGCGTCATAATTCGCTTGTGTAATTTTCAATTACAGTGAACTGAATGGTTGAAGTTTTCAATCTAAAACCAAAATCAATATCCTCGAGGAACATTTATTTTCTAAACCTAAGGTTTACAGACTTAAGTTGAAAATAAAAATAATAAAAACTTATGTTTGTCACTAAATACCAAAAAAAATTCTGATAAAAGTTGCATACCCAACTTTAAGAATTCATGTGTAACTCTCTGGAGCCACTTTTTTGGCTTTCCAGGTATCGAAGTGAAAAGGCAACCAATTTTAAAGGCACTTGTATAAATATGTTTGACTTTTTTCTTGTAATAGGTTCAAAAATGCTCTCTGGAGCCACTTTTTCGTTTCATGCAAACATTACTATAAATCGAAACTTGATTGCATTACAATCCTGAAAATATTGGTACATTGATACTGAACGAAAAAATATTCCAAGAATCAATAACAGAAACGATGATATGCCAAAATAGAATGAATACCCCGACTCCGAACACGTACCGCACGTGTTTTTATTTGATTGGATTCTATTATTCGGCAAAGTGAAACAGGTACCTTCCTACTTTATGGCAGAAGTTGCTGTTTTGCCAATGATAGACCCACACGTGCGGTACGTGTCTGTTTCAAGAAAACCCTATATGTACTCTCAATTATGATATCAGCTAGTAGCAGAAGAGTGATTTTGGAAGTAGCAAAATAAGTATTATCAGAAGAACATTCAATGCACTTCAAGATCTATCAACCGCGAAAGAGACAGAGAGAAAAATCATAAGAAGACTCAGTTACTTATATGTATATCAATTTTATTAAAAACAACAAACATAAACTAAAAAAATAGAACGTTTTAAATTTCAATATTGATTTGACGATGGTAACGTTTTTATGGTGAAAAACAAATTCATGAAAGGTGAGATCCTTTAGATTTTTTTGGTGAGCTCCTAAGAGTAAAGTGATTTCAAAAAATAAGTGACAGCAATATTTGAACTTACATCTATGGTATTTTCTATACCTATTTAAAAATCACAAATTTAAAAATGCAAAAAGTCATCATGAAGCGGTAGAAAACGTTTAATTCAATTTGGTATTTCAGACTTTATCAACCACTCTCTGGAGCCTCAGTTCAATCTTATCAAAGAAATTGAAAGACTTATCAACTCTTGAAAATTTACAAAATTATTTTTCTAGAAAACATTTAGTATATAGAACGTTTTTAAATATGCTTTTAATTATTCTATGAAGATTTGAATCGTAGTTCCTCGAATGAGAACTATAGTCAGTGATGAAAGAAAGTAACTATGAACAATTTACACCATTTTTTTTTTTTGCTTTTACCTTATAAAGTGGATATTTTATGAAGTAATCTAAACTTACTGGTCCTTTTTGAGTTCTTCAAGACAACCAGGAATTTTTCTCTGAAAAACGAATTAAATACATATATGTATAGTCCATTTAATTGTTGATCGCTCAATTTTAGTGGGTCAAAAGTAAGTATCCGTATAAGAAAAATTGATAAATTCATCAAAATTCAAAAGAAAAGCAAGCCAAAACATATTGCTATTTTCCTAAAAACCTGGCAAAATCTGGGCATTTGAATTCAAAATTTTCGACCATCATCCGAGCAATATCCGGCCAAATTTGGTCATAACCTAGGAATTACTTATCAAAAATCAAGAAAATAATTTTTCATCGAAATTTTAAAGCACGTTTTCAATCGTATTTTAGACTTTCAAAAAACTTATCAGGATAATTTTTATGAAACTTGCTCATAAAACATCGTTTTGGAATCATACGTTAAAAAATTTTAACAACACGATTTGTTTTGTTAAGCTTGATTTCAGAATCAGAAACCCGGGCAAAATCCAGGCTTTACAATAAAATACGAATAACCGGGGCGGATCTGACTTTTCCTGAATTTTATTAAATATCCGGACAAATCCGGATAAAACCGGGCAATCTGGCAACCTTAACTTAAAAATACTCCAAATTTCAAATATCTCCCAAATTTTAATTTAAAAATTTACCTGCATTGCATTTGAATGTTTTGTATTAACTTTTTTTTTTAATTAAAATTATTTCGTTAAAAGCAGTCATTTTCACTCCTTCCATGGAAAAATCAAGCAATAGATTTAAACATTGACGTATAACGTGGAATCGCTTCAAGAAATATTGATTTAGAAAAATATTTTATGTAAGTTCAAATATCACAAATATTAGTGTATTTTTAACCAATTTTAACCAATATTTAAAAAGTTCTAATAACTGTGTAAAATTAATAAATTTCTAAACTACAACTTAAGCTAGATTAATTGAAAAACCAAAGCTTTTTTCATTAAGAACGATTTGTTCTAATGTATGTTTTCAAAGACAAGGCTACGATAAGAAAGCAACATTCAATAAAAAAATTAATCAAATTTTCTCATTTATAGGGTGGGTGTAACAAATTTCATTATACATTGAGGTTTTTTTTACGCGGTATTTCGTCCCGCGTAAAAAAACCGCGTAAAAAAAACCGCGTTAATTCAAAAATCCGCGTAAAAAAAACCGCGTTAATTTGACAATCCGCGTTAATTCGAAAATCCGCGTGAAAAAAACCTCGTTAATTCGGAAATCCACGTAAAAAAAACCCCTAAATTCGAAAATCCACGTAAAAATCCATTTTGATTAAAAAATTCGCGCAAAAAAGCACGTTACTAAAAAAACGCGTAAGAACCATGATTATTTAAAAATTTGCGTACAATGATAGTTTATTTTTAATAGAGATGTACCGAATATTCGGTCGGCCGAATATTCGGCGCCGAATACCGCCAGAAAACCGTTAAGCCGAATATTCGGCTCACCGAATAGTTGAGCTAGGTATTCGGCCGAATAGGCCGAATAGGCCGAATATCTATTTTTTTCAAATTTATACAACAATGACTTCTCAAATTTTTCAACTGATTTTGGATAATTCACAAAATATCCAAAATTTATGTTGAAGAACCTTCAAAATCATCATAAACTTATGGTTTTAGTTGAGCATTTAAGATAAATCCGTGTATTTTTCACTGTAGATAGCTTTATACTTTGATTGACGTATATTCCAAATTTACTTGATAAATCCAGGCTTGCCCACAAACCACATAAACAATTCGAGAAAAGTTAAATCTCATCGGGATGTCCACATATTTTTTAAAGCTTTCCGCATTTTATCCGGGTGTTATTTAGATTTTTTGCTCAATAAAATAAAAAAATCGAAGGTCCCTTTGAAATTTTTAAATTTTCTGTTACAAAACGATTGTCTACAGTACATTTATTCTTTAGATTCGATTTTAACACTGCTGTTGTATTTCGACAAAACTTTATATTTGAAGTAATTTTATTTCTTTTTCCTCTTGTATGTTTGAGAATAATACCTAGTTTCTGTTCAGATTTTCCCTATTTTTCACAAGTTTTTCAAAAAATCGTTCAGACCCAGGTCGTAGATAGTATTGTATGCTTGAGGTCAGAGATCATCGTTCTTTTTGTCAACTGTTTTGATGACATCTAGCCAAAATTAGACATTCATCTATTTAGATATAAATAAAAGCAATTTCAAATAGCTTAACACCTGTTTTGACATGTTTTGTCCTAGATTTCAGTGGAATCCAATCTATTTTGTGATCAACATCCTAGAACCTACAAGTCATTTGATGTCTTTTTAACTAATCGTGTAATTTCGAAAATGAAATAGACCTCTACTTAAAAAAGATCTGATACATCTGGTTGGAAATAACCGACTTAAAAACATGTGGGACATTAAGATGGTAGAAATAGAAAATTTCTATTAGAAATAGCAGTAGAAATAAAAGTATTTCTATTGAAAACTCAACAGAATATTCGACCGAATATTCGGCCGAATATTCGTTTGGCCGAATAGTTGAAAAAGTCAATATTCGGTATTCGGCCGTTCGCCGAATACCACTATTCGGTACATCTCTAATTTTTAAGATAAAAAACAAAATCAATTAGATTAATAGAATAGTAGAATATAGCAGTGATTGAATTTTGCTGAGCATGAGTTGATCAACCATCTCTCGCTCAACGCTTTACTCGGAAGCAAAGGTTGCTTTGAGGCAGCGAAAACGACAAAACCGATGATGTATACGCTCTCAACATGGCCGCCTTCATGAAGCAATATACATTCGAGGCAGCGAATCCAAAAAACCAAACGAATGGCTCTCACTCATCTCCTGTCCCAACCTTGAGGGAACCGAATTCAAAAGGCAGAGCAAACCCGAGTCTCCTCGTTTGTGCCTGGATCGAATGCGTGAGGTTTTTCTGCTATTGCTATTATTGCACAGCAGCCGCACGCAGGCAGCTAGTTTTTTCATTTCTTTTTCTTCCCCCCTCTTTCACCATACGTTGCGGGCCGTGCAACGCAATAAGTTCGGTTGTTTTTGTTGTTGCCTCAACCTTTGCGGTCGGCTCGAGTTATTCAAATTCAACAACGTAAATGAGTATGTGTGCCTCGTCTTCTTCATGCATCATGTAGCAACCGAACGTTGAGAGAGTTCGTTCGGGGCAGCAAACGGATAGTGTCTCTCAGAGCAGATCCTCCTCATGGGGGGAGGTTTGAATGAATGTATATGTATCGTCTCCTGTATAGCTATGCGAGGCCTCAAAGTGTGTATTTTGAATGCCTCTGATGAGAAAATTGGTGAGGATTTCAATCACTGGAATATAGTGAGGCTTATTTGACAGTGTGGAATTCAGATCGTCTCATGTCTCATGTCTCATGTCTCAGGTCTCATGTTCCATGTCTCAGGTGTTAGGTCTCATGTCTCAGGTCTCATGTTCCATGTCTCAGGTCTCATGTCTCATGTCTCATGTCTCATGTCTCATGTCTCATGTTTCATGTCTCAGGTCTCATGTCTCAGGTCTCATCTGGGTTGCCAGATGCCCAGATTTGTCTGTAAAACCAAGATTTTTGACCCTTTGTCCAGATATTGCTCAGACACAGATTTTGCCCAGATTTTTGCTGAGAGTGCCCAGATTTTACAGACTTTAAAAATTGACAGATAAAATCAATATTAATGTATCAGATTTTATATGTAAGTGGCAGATTAGACTAAAATCTGGCTTGTATTCTTTGGTATGACCAATCAATCATTAAATTTTTTTTTAATAAGATCGAGATCGGCATGGTACGTGGTAGGAAACAGTGTTTGTTATATAGTTATCAACTCGAAAATAACCCGAACACCATAGCACAAACCACCCCCCCCCCCCTCCGTCGCTCACACGATTCGCCAAATTTAATTCTTGTTTAGTACCAAATTTGTGATTTCCTTATGCACAGACACACACAGACTTTTTTTTAAAGTTGCCCAGATTTTTCATCCTCAACACCTGGCATCCCTGGGTCTCATGTCTCAGGTCTCATGTCTCAGGTCTCATGTCTCATGTCTCAGGTTTCAGGTCTCAGGTCTCATATGAGACATATGTCTCATGTCTCAGGTCCATGTCTCAAGTCTCATGTCTCAGGTCTCATGTCTCCGGTCTCATGTATCAGGTCTCATGTCTCATGTCTCATGTCTCAGGTTTCTGGTCTCAGGTCTCATGTCTCATGTCTCAGGTCTCATGTCTCAGGTCTCATGTCTCATGCCTCAGGTCTCATGTCTCATGTCGCAGGTCTCAAGTCTCAGGTCTCATGTCTCATGTCTCGTGTCTCAGATCTCGAGTCTCATATTTCAGGTCTCAAATCTCAGGTCTCAAGTCTCAGGTCTCAGGTCACAGATCTCATGTATCACGTTCTTAGTCTCAGAGCTGAGATTTTCCCAACTACAAAAAGATTCTAAGTTTTTTCCTTTGAAAAAGTCTTGGAATATTTTCTCTGAAAAACCGCGTTAATTCGAAAATCCGCGTAAAAAAACCGCGTTAATTCGAAAATCTGCGTAAAAAAAGCCGCCTAAAAAAACCGTGTAAAAAAAACCGCGTAAAAAAAACCTCAGTGAATATTGTCAGTAGTTTTCAGATTTGATATGAGCAGATGAAATCTTCTACTCTTAGATATGTTTTTTTAAAATAAGTTCCAAATTTTTGTGTGGACTCTGTTAAAGTTAAAAAAAAACATTTTAAGCTTTGATTTTCTAAAAATAACATGTTATTGTAAAGTATCGATGTTCCTTATTTGGCACTAATTATTCCTAATTATGGACATACTGTACACGGCAAAAGAAAGTACGCACTTACTAACAAAATTTTCAAGTCACTGTTTGATTTTCCATATATCAATTTGAATATCTATTTGAAATATTTTGATGAATTGTAGTATTTTGATTACTCTAACAGCTGGTGAAATTTTTTTCCAAAAAATTTAAAACGTTTTTCACACTTAAGCATAGTTGTAGTCAAAGTCAGCTACGATTTTAAGCCTTTGGTTCTAATAAATTCTCCTGATTAATTTCAAATGAACTTTCAAGCAAATTTGTATGAGACACCCCTCCGATTCAAACATGGAAATAGTTATTCATTAGTATCAAATTTTTAACGTCAAAACATTTTTGGGTATCTAATTTTATCACATCGTTCAGTAGTTGTTCGAGTTATGTTATATAACACGTTGATTTTGTATGGGAGCCCCAGTTTTAAAAGCGATATGAGCCATTCAGTAAAATGAATTATCAAACCAAGTCAAAACTTGCATAAGTACTAAATGACATGAAAATATCAAGAAAACTGTATGAGTTCTGTCCTTTTCTTTATCAGTTTAGTATGTTTTTCAAATAAATAATGCATTACAGTACAAAGTCTTGTCATGTTAAAACTTGCATGTGTTTCTTATTTCATAAATATTTCATTGAAGTTGTCTGAGTTTCGTCGTGTTTTCTACTATTTTTTTATGGGAGTCCCCCATTTCAATATCGAGAGAGGCCATTCTTTTAAATAAACCTAATTTGATGTCCAATCATGCTTGAGAACCCATTTTCAAGAAAATTAATCGCATTGTTTCACAGTTTAAGTTCATTTTGTATGGGAATTTCCTTTAGCTGAAGACGAAGGGCCTCCAAACTGTTATACAAATAGTCCTTGTCCTAGATTTCGTAGGTAAATTTTCTGGTAAATCATATAAAAACTGTATCAATTCTCACGTTTTTTCTAAAAAATTTACATATGCATCAAACCCTTATAATTTAAATCAAGTTGAAAGTTATTCCTCTCAAAAACAGTTGAATTTATGATACCGCTTGTGATCATTTAGAATGTTTACAATTTTGTTCATGTGCCAAATAAACTCTCTGGAGCCACCGTTGTACCAACATAGTCAACGTTCGGCTAAAAAGTACAAGTTTTACTAAGGAGTCCTTCTTAGTCCATGAATTGTCATTTAGGAATTTTGACTAGAAATTTTGAAAACATTCATTCTGAAGTTTAATAATTGTCAAACTTTAATTTAGTTTGGTGGTTTTTTTTAAATTTTTTTTATTTCTGAATTCAATGCTTAAGCAAGATTTTTTAACAAATTTGTATGATCCATTTGACAGAGTCGCTACAAACATAAAAGTTCAAATTTACTCATCTAACCATTACTTGAAAATTCTGCAAAAATATTTTTTTTTTTGTTTCGATTATAGTCGTTTTACCATCTGTATGGCATTCGCGACTTTATCAACGTTGCAGTTGGCGGACAAATATTGAAAAACTTATACGGTACAACTGTGTTCGATATTTACTCTTGGGCTCGAACTCGCGGACATCGGCTCAGGAAGCAACAGACTGGCCAACTGAGCTATATCACAAGCCCGCAAAAATAATGAATGAGTTTTGAGCCAAACGAAGCATTTACGACCCCAGGGTTTGAGAATTACAAAAAAAAACTCCACAACGAATTAGTCAAATGATCCATAGTAATGCTAGCAAAAACTGTCCAAAGAATTTAGGAAACAAAAATGAAATTTTTTTTATTCAACTTCTTGTTCTCAAACTGATCATAACTTTTCAAATATTATTAAAAAATTATTCCTTTGGTTACTGTTTTTTAAGAACCTTTCTGAAAATTTGGAAATAATCGATTTTATTAAAGCTAACTATTTTTTTTTTTAATTTCTTTGTGTAAACTAAGTGATTCAGGATGAAAAATAAACGTTCTATAACATTGACAGAGATATGAAATCAGTACAATTGCCTTTATATCATTCGAAAAAGCTCAGGCAATATTCTCGCATTCATTTTGAAAAAAATGTAATTTTCTTAAGGGGGGGGGGGGGGTGTAGGGCCTAACACTTTCAAAAAATCGATTTTTTTATTTTTTTATTTTCTTATTTTAAAACATTTCAAGGATGTTGTGTCAAATTTTCAAGTCAATTGAAGCAAAACTGTCGAAGATATAGGCCTTTATCTCCTCCTATCTAATACTGCAAGAAAGCAAGAGCAGAAACTTCAAACGCGTTTTTCTCGAAAGCACATTTTTAAAGTCCGTGGACATCGTCATTTGAAAACTACTTATCCGATTCTTTTCATATTTGGAACATATTTTCTACATATGAAATACCAGACCCCAACGTTTTTCTTTTATGATTTTTTTTACTTTGGGGAGATTTAAGAGGTGAAAAATGGCGGATTTTTAAGTGAAAAATCATAGTTTTTACTTCAAACAGCCACAAAAATTTCATAAAAATATTTTTAAGTTAAATAAAAACGTTGGAGTCCAGAAAAACATCTATTAAAAATATTTTGCTCTGATTTTTTGACTTCAGATGATTCTGTGCTGAGATACAGTGTCCACCGCAAATCCTGTTTTCTTAAAGGTATCCTCGAAAATGCTCCGTCACCGTGAAAATGGTGTTTTTTTTATACCCGTTAGACCCTACCCCCCCCCCCCCCCCCCCCCCCTTAACTCCAAATCTATTAATATTAGAAAAATGCCAATATCATTACAATACGGGTGTCCATCCCGGGAATTTCCGATCGGAAATTTTCGGGAATCAAACAATGTTGGGAATTTCAAATCCTGGGAGATGTTTTTCAAATCCGGGAAATTTTTATTCAGTCTTGGTTTCTGGTATAGATTTTTTTTTTTCTTAAAAATTGTTGAAACATTGAATTTAAAAAAATGTTAGTGCAAAACCATAAGTTTAAAAACAATTCTAATAAAAAAAAACATTACGGGAAGAATTGGAATGCTCAATTTTGCAACACTCATTATTTAGAATAGAGGTTAGGTTTATATTTTCGACCGGGTATGATATATAGCAATTTTATTTTGGCTTTTTCGGTCTTGAATGTAGATCAAACAACGGAAATACTCGCGTTTCGACCAGTTTTTTTTTGGTCTTTTTCAAGGGAATTTGCTGTCTGTTGTTTTTGTCGATTTCGTTTTAACAGTGTGACCATAGTGATACGGATGAAAACTTTTTCGTTCCATCCGTTGAAATATACGAGCAGCAATCAATGGGCTACTAGCCGTTGGACTAAAACGAAATCAACAAAAACAACAGACAGCCAATTCCCCTGAAAAAGACCAACAAAACTGGTCGAAACGTCGGGTATTTCAAAACCCACCGTTGTTTGATCTACATTCAAGACCGAAAAAGCCAAAATAAAATTACTGTTAATTAGAACTTTTGTTTCGCGAACTTTGGATAGAAGCAAAATCATAAGCAAAGAAATGATAATATTTGAAACAAATGCAGTTATTTGAAAAAAAAAATGGATTTTACCTTAAGATAACCCTAGATCCAGTAAAATAAAAAAAATGTTAAAAAAAACTGAAAAATCTATCTCAATTTTATCAAATTCTTGCACCAAGAAGCAGTATGGTCTACAAATATGACATAATTTAAAAGGTTTTTAAAAAGGTATAACAATATATGGTGTACTTACTTAAATTTCTCGTTTTAATTAGCTTAGCTTAGCTTAGCTTGATTGACTACTCACATCCACCTTGAATCATTGAACTCGAAATGCTCCTTAATATATGTTTGAATAAAGAGTATTCTAGTATACTCTGCGCTTAATTTCTAAATTTGGTTTTAAAAACAAGTAAATACATTTCGGATTCTATGATCGCAGGCGTGGCTCAGTAGAACAAGTTCCACGTCGCCAATGGTTGCTACTCCGTGATTGACCGAGGCCATCAATTTTGTTCATAGGTCAAATGAACGGAACCTGGGATTGGCACGTTCACAATGCACAAAACTGATGCTCTCTCTTTAAACATCAATAACGGCGCCGGCCACGTCCTAGTAGTCAATAGATAGGTTAGGAAAAATGAGAAAGGGATAAAAGAACAACTTTGAGCCTAAGGACCGAGGTCACCTCTGCATCCTTGCAAAAAAATTTGGTTGGGAATGTTGGGGGGAAGGAAAAAAAAATAGGAAACACTTTTGACTAGTGTTATGTTTATAGCTTTTTCTCCTGAAATATAATTTACAGAGGTCGGCATTAAAACGCTATTCGCTAGTTAGTCCGCCACATTTTTGTTTATATATTTATTTTATAACTTTATTTTTAGAAAAATTACGGCTGAATAAACTCCATCACCTTGCAGGAAAGAACATTTCTCAGCATTCCGGCTTGAAAAAATGGCACCTAGTGAAGTTTGTTTATCCGTTATTTCAACACAAATCCCGTAATAAAATAAATTTGCCCTCAAGAAAGTAGCGGACTGAATAGCGATCAGCGATTTAACGCCAGACACAAGAAAAAACCACATATCAGCATTCTTCCTTGACTGATTTCTTGTGGTGGAGTTTGTCTATCTGTTAGTACAAACGTTTGGTCAAAAACCTAATTAAAACGATAATTATTTATCAAAAACGAAATAGACAAATTAGCGATGAGCGCTTTAATGCCGAACACTGATAATTTATGATTTATAAAAACATTTTAGCTAGATAAGAAACAACATTTTGAAAGGTGATTGTGACTGAAACACATTTGAAGTAAATCGTACAATCTTGATTTCCGCATTCTATCAGAAAAATTAAGATTAAACTTGTGTCCTATTTCTGATTAAATGATGATATAATTTATACTTTTGAACATTTGAAAAAGGAAAGATTGAAGAGAAATTTGGAATTTCTAAACATGTTGTTGAATAAATCAGTTCCTGGTTAAGTTTCGATACAAGAAAAAAAAACCGAAAAGGGAGAAGTTATAATTCCATACATGATAGAACTGATTGAATTTATAAATAGAATTGGTGAAATAATTGGTGGTTTGAAAAAAATCAGAATCATTCTATTAAAATAACGAAATGTTTTTTTGGAGACATTATAAATGTGGCACAAAAATTGTGAATAGTTCTCCACATTGAAAAAAATGTAGTATTAAAGCTTACAAGTTTTGATTAACTGATTGTATAAAAAAAAAAGAGAATACTTAGCTTTAACGTTGTCCTGATACCAAACATCAATAGATGATTCCGAGGTTCCATCCCTGATAAGTATGAGACGCCGACAGCAATAAGTCTGTGGACAGCATTCCAGGAAGAAAGGAAATGGATCCAGTTTCTAGTTTTGATTAGCTACTCCCTCTTGGAACACATCGCAAAGGTCCTAAAACTTCTTGATAGTTGATGGATTTCATAATAAACATGCACAATAAACTTGAAGAGGGAACTTGAAAATTTTTCCGCAGAACATAAAACTTCCGTCATCGACGGTCACAGCCTACCGAGTCCAAATCCTTACTTAAATTTCTCGTTTTAATTGTTCAAAAAGTATTTTGAATCTGCTAAACCGTTTAATCGGGAAATGTAAGTCCAGTTGTCTGTGGTGTATAACAAAAATATTCAAAGTTGAGCTTTCTACTTACATGCAATCTTCCTTTGAATCTGTTCTACTTACTATTGATCTGGTTGAGATGGATATAACACTTTGAAAGTTTTGAAAAATAAAAACGGATATAAAAATGATTTACACTATTGTGGTGTTGTTTTCCGCTTAGCCACTACTGATGATTGTTGCTTTTTTTGTGTTTGATGTGTCATTATGTGTATTGGTGTTTTTTTTTGTTTGTTTTTGATGGAGTAGAAAATGCCAGCATAGATGACACTGAGCCCTTCAGTATCATAGGTCGATTCACGCACTGCCTGGCCTCAATGTTTTTGACATTTCGCGATTCCTGATTTGATTTCTTATTTCCCAATTATACACGCTGGGGAAGCAAAGCAAACATTTGGGTCTTCATTCAATTTTCATTCACACGTTTTTAGCAATAGTTCTCAGCTCAATTTAGGGATAAAAAAATTTAAAAAAAATTAGTTGTTAAGAAATTAGATGTTTTTCGTATCAAATAATGAAAAAATAATCATTTTATTTGTTAATACAGCTGAAAACAGAAACATTGTAATAAATGAATTTAAACTTAAAAATTGAACTATCCACCGTTATTTATTGTTCCCGGGAACATTAAAATGACCGGGAAATGGGCACTCCAAACGCAATCCAATCAAACTTCTGCGAAATAAAAAAATATATTCTTTTAAAATTTTATTTTTTAAATTTAAGGATTGTTTCAACAAAGTATAAAAAATCGTCTCCGTAGACTGTGCACAATTAAGTCTGGCTACGACCTGAGTTTCAAAAATTGATAATTTAAAGCCACCATTTCGAACTCCGATTCATCATCAAACATTTATGAATAAATAATTCTCCAATTGCTGATTCTTAGACCTCAGACTGTTTTAGAAGCAACTAATTCAATTACACATTGACGACGTAGGCTTTCGAAATGGCATTAATTCGCAAAAAAAAAACAAACGGACGTGGATAAAAACCTATTCCATCCACAAGAAGTGGCAGCAGCGCCACTTCTCAATAATACACATGACTCGATGCATTTCAACTCCCGGTCTCGCCGGGTTGGACTAGAGTCTTTTCATGTTAGAACCAAGGTCAAGCCGGTTCCTTTTCCCTGAGCTCGAGGGAGGCATTTTTACAGGAAGTTTGAGGGAGTGGAAAGACAGAGACAGAAAAAAAATCTATTGAAGGAAAAGCCGCATAGCCCATTTCAAATGGACCATTGAGCTTTTGTGGTAGCCACTGCTCAGCTCAACTAAGAGTCCTATAGTTAGCTAGCGCATCCGGAAAAGCTGGAAATGCGATTAAATGTTTTGTTCTTTTGACTTACTCCTGGCAACAATCCACTCGGAAAGCGAAGGCGAAGGCTTGTGTGTGGGTGTTTCCAGTTTCTTGCCACAGTTCAATAGTGGAAACAGGGGAACATTATGTGGTAAATAAGTAATTACACTCTTTCAACGGTTGATTCGGTTTTCAACAAACCTTACCGAATGTGTGTTTTAGCTCGGTTCAATCAACGGGAACCTTCCCAGAGCAGTGTCTAATTTGAAACTTTGTTTGAAGAGTTTATAATGGAGAAAATAACTTATTCATGTTCTCCTTTTCCTTCATTCCTCGACAGGTTTCAACGAGCGCCCATCAGCAATGAATAACCAAACCTACCACCGGCTGGAAGTTTCCATCAAGACCTCCCTTTTCCTCCTTTCCCCGGAAACCTGTCATTCGAATCGATGGACCGCAGGCTCGTTAGCCGTGGAGGAACTTCCTACTGTCCGTACAGTACCGATTCGAGCTCTTCGACGCAGTCGTACGTAGTGCGGCCCTTCGACACCATCCGAGCGCTGCACGAAACAATCGTATCGCTTCGAACGGCACTCGAAGAAAGCCGACGCGAGAACGATCGGCTTCAACAGCAGATCAACGTTCGGGAAGTCGTTGACGAAGGAAAGTCGGCTCGAACGCAGCAAGAAAGAGCGGAACGAGTTTTGAACACCAGTGTAGATGAAGTAGAAGACGTTAAAGCGGATCGGAAATCGAAGCGGCCTAAAAGGCGAAAAGTTAAATTACCACCTGAAGAGCCGGACCAGTTGAAAGAGGAAGAGGAAAGTTCTCCAACAGAGCAATCTCCAGAACCCACGAAGTCGGAATCACCTCGTAAGAAACATTCCGCAAGGGATGCCTCAAGTAGTGGAGGTCATCAGAAAGTTTCTGTAGTTCCGGATATTCAGATCGTTTCACATCCCAGTAGTGGTCATTCCGCAATGGCTTCGCGTATTGACGTCAAAATCAAGGTCTCTTCCAACATCAACGTAGATGGGAGCAGTTCGGAGGCGGACAGCTCTGAAACCGCCAAGGAAGAGGAAGTCCCGCAGCAACAGGAGCAGAATTCTTCGGACACTCCCGACGATGAGGATAAAACAATCGGAGAAGAAGATGAGCAACAGGAATCGGACGAAAAAGTCACTGTAAAGGAAGAGTTCATCAAGGGAGATGCCTCCAACCTGAAGATCAACTTGACCAATGAAGAAAACCTTAGCGTGAGGAAGTCAACCGAAGGTATCAACATTCGACAGACGTCTTCGGAGAATCTACACGTAGACGTCGATCAGCAAAGCAACGCATCAAATTCGGAAGGAGACAATTCGGTTTTCACCGAAGATGTCACCACACCAGTTGAAGGTGATCAAGAAGGCGCTACGGGAACTACTGCACCGAAACCCGTGGTACGGTCAATCATGAAGAAGAGCGAATCGGAGAACCAGGAAGAAGTTGACGATATTGAGCTTATATTCTCGTCGGACGATCAAAAGGACATCCTCCAGGAGGATTTGGTCTCCATTTCGGACTTCGAACCGTGGCAGGAAGCTGGACAATCGGGAACACCGG
The DNA here is from genome assembly GCF_029784155.1 of Uranotaenia lowii. Lineage (NCBI taxonomy): Eukaryota > Metazoa > Arthropoda > Insecta > Diptera > Culicidae > Uranotaenia > Uranotaenia lowii. The sequence goes on from NC_073692.1 coordinate 355,371,298, forward strand.
TCCTAACCAACTTCAAGAACATCCCTTCGGATCAGGAGTCCTTGAGCAAGAAAAGCTCGCTAGAAACTTCCGAGTCCCGAAAGCAGAAAAGCCTAGAAAGCCAGGATTCGTTCGGTTCCGAAAACGTTAAAAAGAGTTTAGATTTCAGTGCAAAATCATCCAGCCTGGAGAAGGACTCCAGTCTAGAATACGGTGCAGGGGAAGTGAAACGGGATGATAGTTTCGATGTTGGAGCTACCAGTGGTTGTGGAGCGAGTGCTTTAGGAAAACGATGGACCAACTACAATGTGCTGATTGAAACGGACATCAGTAAATGTGGAATAGCTGAGGAAAACATTCTGGAGATGGGACGACGGAATACCTGCCCAAACCCACCGGCTTATAGGTAAGTGGCCCCTTAATTTCTTCCTTTCTTAATCATTTCCTAACTCTCTTGAAACGTAAAAAGACCAATCATTCACTCGATGTCCCGGTCTCCGGCGGCTGCCATCCCCAACCGAAGTCCGCTGGCGGTGAAGTTTTCGCGAAGTCCGCGAACCTACTCGCCCCACCAGTATCTGCCGCCGGGAAAAACTCTTTGGACGGTGACGTCTGCTTCGGAAGTTCCCGGTGGAGGTCAAGCGTGCGCTTCAACAGGAACTGCTGCCGATGAGGCCAAACGGTCCCGGGCAGCTCAGACCGATATTACGGCACTCTCGCAGCAGTGGCGATCGGAGACGCACCTCTCCGGGACGGATTTGGGGGCTGGGTTGTATACGTTGCCTTCGAAGTTTGTGCCACCATCTGTCGGTGGGATGAGGAAGTACACGTTGCGGTAAGTATTGAGGTGGATGAGAACGAACTGATGCTGAATCATTCATAGGCCATCAAAATACACACAAACCTAGTAAGCGATTGGTTCCTCTTCAAAAGTTTCTGAAGAATTGTTTGGTTTCTACTTACTGAAGCTTAAGCAACTTCATAACTGCAATAAAACTATAGTTATCTGTAATTATTTGAAATTGCTCATCGTGAGATTAAATCCCTTTTTATCGAAAAAATAATGTATTACCAAGACTACCGATATGCCTCCAAAGACCATCAATTTATCTGTGCATCAATGTTCAAGCACAATTGCGGATTTTTTTGAGTGTCAGACAATGTAGATGAAGAACAGTTCCATGTGAAGCAATTATGATCTTGTCTTGATCCGGAAGCTACTGTGGCTTACGAGCTTGTTGAAGTAGTAAACGATCAGCATGAAAAATTTTGCAGATATTCTCAACATTTCTTTGCCTTAATCTTGTGTTATAGTACACTTTACCCATAAAATATTCATCAATTAAGTGCAACATTGGCATTTTTCAAACACCTGTGCAAGGCATTCATAACCTCAAGTGCAGCACAGAAAATATTTAGTCTTTATCAGTTTTCTTCAGCTTGCTAGCCTGAATCCATGGGGACATTGAGTGAACCTATGCATCTATGTCCACATGAGGCCTCTGATAAAAATCCCACCCGGAACGGTGAAGAATCTTTTAATTTGAAATTGCACATACTCATCGACGAAAGCCAGTTTACAGTCCCTAGCTCATAGTGTTATCGAGCATTTTGGTCCTTCGAGCCGGATAAAATCGAAATATAAAAATACCTTTTTGATAAAGCTAAAGCTACTTTTAAGCGGAAGTTTAAAGTTTATTACCAGGCGGAGCCGCTACGGAATCTGGACCAGTCCTCACATTCGGCGACCGTGGCAGGAATTTCCTCTAAAGCTGCTTAAAGCGATCTGGACGAATCGGAATTCACGATAAAATCAGGTTCACGATAAAATAATTTATATCTTGCGACCTGAAAAATTAAATGTAGGTACTAATTACCCATTCTAAACAAGTTAGGTCATTTATTAATCTGATTTCAAATGATTTAGAAAACCATAGTGTAACGAATTCTACAATTTTTTTAGATTTCAAGCAAGTTGAGATAACAGCTTTTTTTATTTGGACGGATTTAAACTTCTAAAAGTCATTCATCTCTAAGAGTACAGCTTTGATTTCAGAGGCGAGTTGAGAAGACAGTCTGAACGCATTGACAAGGATTTCAAGCGAGTTGAGAGGACAGATTGTAAATCCAAAGTCGATTTGAGAGGACAACTTGAGCGTATTAATAAGAATATCAAGCGAGATGAGAGCACAGCTTTAAAAACTCAAAGGCGTGTTGAGAGCACTGCCTGAGTATGTCGATTAGAATGTCATGCTAGTTTAAAGGACTACATTGATTTGAATTCCAAGTGAATTGAGAGGACATTTGAAGAAAAAATATTCGAGAAGATAGCTAGACAGTGCCGAAACAAATTCAAACGAATTTATTTGAAAGATAATAAGAAGAAATCGTAAGGTGAATTGACAGAACAACTTGAATTTGTATAGTGATTTACCTTACCCACTTTAAGAAGTAAAATGGGGATTGAACCTAGGGTTGCCATCCGTCCCACAAAAACACATGTCCCGCTTTTTTTTGTTGAATGTCCCGCCGTCTCGCTTTTTCCTCAAAATGTCCAGCTTTTTTTCTTGGAAAACTTTTACAAAGTTAGTTTACCTACACTAGAAAAAATTAAATTTCATTCATTGATTCCACACAGAAAACCTTTCTAATACGTCCTCTTTCTCAAAATAAGCAACATTTTCCATAGTTTATATCAGACAATACTGAATAGCTCTAAAGTTACAGCAAAATTCTGAATCAGCTTGGCGTTCCTGGAGCACCTTGGAGCACGTTCAACCAAATGCAATGTAAATAACTTTGGTATGAAGAAAATATTTTCTAAGTTGCTTCCAAATGATTATGGATCTTAATTTTTCGACGGAATCTTAGTTAAATTGCCTTTTATCATGGGCGTAGGAACGGAAAGTGTTTTGGGGGTAAACCCACACCCCCCTTCCCCCCATGAAGGTTCAAAAGTTGTCAAGCAAAATATTCTTCTCTTAACTCAAAATTTGAAATTTATAATAAAATTTTGATGAACGACTAAACTGAATCGAAAGTAACAATCTCGACTCAGAGGTAAATCCAAATTCTCAAAATCTTTCCTAGATCCAAATTTTTACTACAGACTGTACTCGAAAAACGTTTGTAAAAGTTATTCACAAAATAAGTTGGTGAATGAATTTTGGGTACAGTCCTTAGTCTCCAATATCGAATTTTCAATAAAATTAGACTCACTAAGGTTGCTTGATTGCACAGATTTTGCCCGAACGTTTTTTTATTTATTTGCAAAATCAAAGCAAAATTTAAATTGCGTGATAACAATTTTAAATTTTGCGTCCAAAACATTTTTTTAATAAGTTTTAAACAAATAAACTGGCAGATGTGTTTCAATGAAAAAAAACTACTTTTTGAATTTTTTCTTCTTAATATTTAATTAAAGAATTCCCAAATTTGCCTGGATATTGCCCAGATTTTGGGTTGTAAACTTTGAAATCGATTGCCCTGATTTTTCAAGGTTTTTAGATAAAAAAGTACAGATTTGCCCTGCCCGGATAAGTGCGAAAAAATATCTGGTGATCTTAGGTTAGAATAATCATCGATGTTCTGGTTCCAATTTATTCATAAATCTAAATTTGTTACCTGTGACCGGATTGTGAGATCTGTATCCAGTTTATAATTATTGATTTTCAGTTTGGTTCATCATTGGAACAAATTCCTGATCCGAATCTTGGTTTTGAATTTAAAAGTAAAATAAGATTCATTTTACATGTTCGAAACTCATCATTCCTGAATATTTAAAAAATATTTAATACTACAAACCATTTTAAAAATTATGATTTGAAATTTTTACTTTTAATTGTTATACCAAACTGAAACTTTTGAAAGTTCCATAGTGGTGATCCAGAAATGAAATATCAGAGTTTCATCATTCGGAATTTTCAATTAGATTCACTAGTTGAATTACGAATAAATAATTGAAACACAAATTCATATAGAAAATCAAAGATTTAAAATTCAGATAATAGATTTCTGGCTAAAAATTCTGTCTGTTCTGATCATAATTACTGGGAATTTTTGTTTAGACTTTATATTCAGAAATTTATTTTATAGGATAGCAAAACTAAATTTATATTCAGGTCATAATGCAGAATTTAGATTCGAAATTAAAATTCAAAATTGCCCAAAAAAAAAAGGTGAAAACCACTGTTATAAAAAAGATCTTAACTCATTTTCAAAATTGCGATCCTTGAAAAATTATAGTTTAAATTTTTAACAGGATTTCAATACCTAACCTAAGGGTCCAGCGCCGATTCCAGCATTTCAATAATGATATAAATTATTAATGATAACTTATTGTTGAATAAATAACTTGTACTTCATCTTCGGGTTCAGGCAATATGCTTTATTTGTTTGTTGTTTAACAATATTTATATTGTAGTAGGCAGTTAAATTTTTTTATAACAAACTCTGAATGTATCGAGTTTTCAAAAGTTAAAAATTAATGTGATTTGAATCCTATACAAGTTTTATTATCAAATAAAGCCTTCAAGATCCGTCATTCATTTTTTAAGGTTTTAAAAGAACATAACACATTTAGGACTTATTTTCAAAAGTAATGATTTGATTTGAATAGCTATTAATGTAAAAGAACTTAAACCCGAATAATGCGGTACTCTTAGTATCACTTTTTAACTATTCTTTATGTATGCATTTTTTAAGCAAAAATGTTCTGAGCAAAATCAATCCGCGTTAAAAAAAAATTCTTGTTGTTCTTTCTATGAATAACTTTGGCTGGTGGTATACGTATAAGTTTGGCAATACAATCAAGCTTTTTTTAAAGAATTTTTAAAATGTCCCACTTTTTTCCATGAAATGTCCATGAAATTTTACCAAATGTACTCTTTTTTCTGGTGGAAGGAAAAAAACTGAAATTTTTTCATATAAATTAAATTATTTCTTCCACTACATGAAGATTGCATTCTTATAAATCCAAAAAATCCAAGTTTTTATGCATTCGTCGCACAACACTTCAGTTTTGCTTCTTTTGTTAAATGTTTCAAAGGATGGATTCCCAAGGAAGGAGTAACGAGTGCATTCACGATTTCAATCCGGATTTTTCGTTCAAAATTACCGCCTTTGAGTATGTGATTTTTTTGCTGCTTATTTCAACTCCTGGAAAAAAAAATATTTCTAAATTGTTTTTTTATGTGTTGAAGAAATTGTTTGGAAGTTTGATGCTTTGAATTTGCATCGTATTGATTTCTTGTTTGGTTGGTGTTTTGAGGTGTACAAACCTTATTTATTGCCAAAATTTGTGGATAATGCCTAGTGGCCGCTGCAACAGCTGGAGCCAGTGCCAGAGCTGATTGGAAATGACGAAGAAGTTTGTAACTAGAGCGTCGAGCGTCTACACATAACGACCGAAGAATCAATCAAAAAGCTCAAGGGAAAGTACATTTCCGGGAACGTTGACTTTAGCGATGTACTCGGGAAGAATTTTCGCATGGAGTATAAAGTGAACAGTGGCCAGGAATCGCCGATTAAAACTTGTTTGCAATCGTAATACAAAATTAATAAACTGATGGAAGAGATCATCGTTCCAGGCCTGTCTGAATAAGCGTCAACCCAAGAAGTTTCTGGTGAGATCAATCCATTTTTTTTTTGTGTTTTTATTTCTGATTTAAACTGTATATTTTGAACATTATCATTTTATAAACTTACCCTTTATAATCATAAGAAGCGTTTGGTAGGAAACTCCATGCTTCATCTCCCCCTTGTTCCTGTATCTTTTGCGTTTTCATCACATGGTTGGCCTGGCCGTAGTAGTATCTGCAATGCATGTTCTATGTATCAGATACTATGTTGAAAAGAAAAATGAGGAACGCAAGGTTTTCATTTTCCAGGATACATACAAGTTTCGTCCATGTTGGTGCTAGAAGAAGAAGAAGAAGAAGAAAATTAGCGCCTTTGAGTATGCAATGAAGTTCTGAACAGCAGGCAATACGCATAACAACAACTTGCTAAAAAGCATAGTGCACATATCAAAAGCGAACGAATCAGCAATAATATTTTGAAGAGTGAAAAACTACGCCTCTAAAAAAAACTATTTAAAAATTAATTTTTTTTATCAACTTTGGTGTGTTTTCTCAGTATAAAATCGAAACTTTGAATAATCCAACTTAAATTATTGAGCATTTGTCAATTAAGTTACATATCTTGCAAAAATTGGCGCTATTTGAATGACCTAAAACATCATGGCTTATAATAAATGGCGTTTGTCTTTATAATTTTGAAAACATTTCTCAATGTATTCTTTTTGGCGTAGCAGGATATGGTAACCCTAGTTTAGATGTTTGTTTTTTTCGATATGAACCAGGCCAGTAGTGATGCTGCTCACTTCTGTTGCATAAATATAGGCGTTTACAGCACCTGTATTTAGCCTGCTTATTATTTTCATTAATCTAGAGGTGTCCTGAAAAATCCTGATTTTGTTCATCTTGGTTTCTTGATTTTTGACAAATCCACCTTGCACCCCTGTGCGGAATTAATACGAGATATCTCGTTATTTATTGCTTGCCACGAGCGTACTACCCTTCAAAACATAAATCAAATGTTATAAATTTAATTATGAAGCTCTATTGGACCAAATTAAACACAGCATTTTTGGTCATTGAAGTATATTAGTTATCTAAATTTGGTCCAGTGGTTTTTGAGACATAGAATGCCAAATTTCAGTGTTTCACTACCAAGATTTCGTCGTGGTCCTTAATGTGTTAAGTTTGTAAAACGTAAACCAATAGGAAATGCACCCAACTTTTCAACATATTTAGTCGAGTCGCGTCGGCCGATTTTTGTTCTGTCTAATTGGCCGATGGTTGCATCGTCACTTATGGAAGTTATGAGCATCAGACGATTAATCGGCCCACTTCGTAAGTCTAGCAAAAAAGCTGATTAATTGGATAATTGAGTAAGAACCTACTAAATCTTGTGATTGATATGGCGGCAAGGTCACACTACGAAAATAGACTTAATATGTCGCAAGAAAAAGAAATGAGATTTCGTGATTCCTTACCACCCTGCGAAACCCAACTAAATCGGGTGATAAGTTAACTGATTTTTCCAGCCAAAATCTAAGTTTTAACGTTAATTTTCATTGGCTTGCCACCTAAGCCATAGGCCTAACTGGCAGGGAAAAAAATGGGAAAATTCCCAAAGTTCGGTTTGGTCAATTAAGAGTCTCCATTCCTACAGCGCATACCACTTTAGCGATTATAAGCTCATAAACGATTCCATAGGAAATAGGCTAAAAGTATGGATGGAAATAAATAGGGACCGATTAAAATCTTTTCAGATTCCGATTTTCGATTCGATTCAACGATTCGTTCCAATTATTTCGATCAACTTATTGTGCTACTAGATGATATTCAAACGTAACACGATTAATCAGCTAACTAAATAGGATCATTGATTTGGTAGGGCGATCCGTAGCCAGACTAAATCGGCACCCTACAAAATATGTGAACTATCAAAATTATAAACTGTCAAATTCCCTATCGAGTAAATTTTTCTTGAAAAAAAAAACGAAACGTTTCTGTGAATTCTCATCGGACCCCATCCGCCAGTTTCTGTAGGAAATTAGTCATGGAAGAGCCTGTATAGTAGACAGTTGGATAAATTATTCAATGTAAAATACAAAAATTCAAAATAAAACGAATATATTCTACGTACAAAAATAGAAAGTAATCAACAATAAATATGATGACTTTTAAAATAACTATTTGTTGAATCTACAGTATCTATAGTTTATCTCACAAAATTAATGATAGAAATATAATTGATTCTTTTGTATTTACAGTTAAATCAATTATACCAGTATATTTGTTATTGTATTTTTTGTTGAATGCACAACATCAATCATGCGATTATAGTTGAATCTATTGTATGTATAGTATAGTTGATTTTAATCATCCAAATATAGTTGAATTGAATCTATTGTATATTGTTGAAAGCCAAATTTCAATCAGATAATCTATACAGAATCATTCATGCTTGGTTGGGATTTATTAGTTTGTCAGATTCAGACTCATAGTTGGTCGAGAATCAATCAGATATAAAGTTGAATATAGGCGGCATATTGATGGAAAAACTATACTTTTTTCTCGGTCTAAGTTCTACTGCTTAATATGGACCACAGTTTCCCTCAAAACCACTTGTGAGGATTTCAGTTTGATCTACTTACATAGTGACGTAACACCATATTATTTTGTGTACAATAAATTCAACGACGGAATGATAGTTTCATAATTCTGAATTCAAAGTTTTTAGCAGCAGATATTTATTTCACGAATTTCCCATCCAACTTGGCGCTTTCTGCTTAGCAGTTTGTTATCACATAAACGCCTCGTATATTTCCCCATTAAACTGTTCATACAGTGAAAACAAACACACCGAGGATAATTGCTTCCGACCAGTCAAAGTGCAATTGCTGACAGTGCGAGTGAGAAGCGTAGGCGGATACAATGGCTTTCCGTTGTTCTTGTTGATGGCCTCCGGAAAATTGGATCTGCTAGGCAGCCGATAAAACTCCATGCCCATTCACAAATATGTCAACGACTTTAGCCCCGTGTCGTCGTCGCCGAGTTGTTGGCAGAAATTTATGCCCACGTCCGAAATGGATTTCCTACCCACAATAAGTTGAGATGAGTTTTTGTGGGAAAATTTGGGGCATAAACTAAAAACTGAAAAGCCCCCAAAACGTGAAACTCTTAATGCTTGATTTTAAAATTCGAAATTATTAATTACTTATGCCGGTTTGAAGTAAAACGCATCTAAATTTATCTCAAACAAAATACCAGTTACAATTAATCTACCTTTTTCGGATGAAAACAAAAAAAACCATCATTAAATCCGAAAACCTTTTCTGATGAGTGAAAAAGTTGCAAGTACCTTCCCCGGCAGCCTCTTCAGATAGAAGAGAAAAATTTCAATCGTCTGTCTGCCTGCCGGTCCTTAAAATGAGGCACTTGAGTTCCTCGAAAAGTGGAAACCCACCGTTCTGACTTCCTTTCATACTCCATCTTCCTCGCTAAATCTATATCCGGTGCCAAGTGCTCATCCGGTTGCCTCAACAATAAATACTTGAGGGAGCGCAGGATCAAACCAGCCAAAGTTCTTGAAGATTATCGATCCGAAATGGGGTAGATTAATTGGCAGCCGGAACGGCATCAGTTTGTGAAGTAATTTGATACTCCGGATGATGGTGCCAAAATTTTACGGTGGGGTGAGTTTTTCGGGCGCTGTTCTCCATTTGATTACAAACTTTTTCGAGACAAAAAATCCACCCTCGGCTACGGGAAGAATGATTAAACAGATTCGCTGAAGGTGTTCCGGATGTTAATTGTTAATGGATCTCTGGCCACAGGAAACTTGAACTGTTTCACAGAGTTCATAGCCTAGTGACGATGAAAATTTGTGGCTTTCTGAACTTTTGTTGAATTATTCCACCAACTAAAATTTTAAGACTGATAAAAAAAATTGGTGATTCATGAACCAATTATACAATCCACCTCTTCGAGAATTATTTGAATGACTCAATCAACTTAAGACCACCATCTCTCACTTGTTCATCCCTCGAGGTTTTACTCAAATTCCCCAAACACAAGTTATCCCCATGATACATTTCCCGTATAATGTAACCAAATTTTCGCCAAACACAATCCCGTAAATTCGCACCATAAAAGCCGTCGACGATTGATCGATTGATTGCGTCGGGTGGGATTTATGATGATACCGGGATGCTCGAATCAGTGAGCGGATTGACGCGCCTCGGCTGAGATTTCCCGGATGATGTTTTCTCGCACGTCCTACACCCCACACAAATCGCCAAAAGGAAATCAGAACCGCACGCGCGTATACGTAATCAAATTACATCCGGGAACAATCATCACCAAATATCGTCAGCAGTAGAGCTTTACTTCATTTTACAGTCTTTTTCCGGGTCGCTGAATTGATTTGCAATTTAGTTGACAATTGATTCGGCTTCAATTATTCGCAAGGCCGAATTAATGTCACGAAAAGGAGATCAAAACTGGAAAATCGGAATCAAAATGTCAAATATAATAGCTAAGAGGGGGTCCGTGAAAAAAAAAACACTAATAGTTCCACTCTAAGATAGGCTAAAGCCTACCTAGAGATAGAATTACATTGTTTTTTCATGACAATATGCGGGCTTACAAAAAGACAATTTTTTTCTAGAACCTGTCCAAATCTTGGCAAAATTTGAAAAAACCTAAGCAAAACCCTAATATTTTTCGAAAAATGTCATGGGGAAAGTGAAGAAAACCTTCTCAAGTTTTTTTTTTTCAACCGAAGCACATTAGCAGCGTTCAAATCGTTTTCAAACTCCCAAATAAAAGTGTACATGAAGCTTGCTCAAAAACAACGAGCTCAATTGGAATTTTCTGTTTTTTAAATAACGTGCATACAATCCAAAAAAAAATACGGACTTTTTTAAAAATATTCTGGCTACCTGGTCAGAACGTAGATTGCTTCACTTGTCCACATGATTTTGAAAATCCTGCCATGTTCGAATAATTTCGGGGGACTAGGAATGCAAATGCTATGTTAGTTTTATTGAAATTTGCGTTGACTCATGAAACCTTTTTCTAAAAAAAAAATTTGAAAAAAATCAAAAATTATAAAAACTACTGTAATTGCATAAATAAGACCAATTAACAATTCTCTGAACTAAAAATTTCAAATTCTTAATCAAAGTCTGATGAACTACTACAACGATTCAAGAGCAATAATCGCGATTTAGAATCAGACCAAAACCTCGAAATCGTATTCCAGGTTCAAAATTTTACAACAGTTCTTCAAAAAATGTCTCACTTGTTAATTGAAATTTGGTCCCAAATATCGATTTTCAATAAGATAATACTAAGCTTGCCACATTGCCCAGATGTTTACCGATTTTGTTCACTTTATTTGCAAAATCAATAGAAAATTTACTCATAGGTATGTTGCGTCCAAATTTTTGAAAAAGTTTTATAAAAATTAACTTGAAAGATTTTTTGGAAAATTTAATTTAAAATTTACTGATGTGTTTTGATATAAAGAAAATGTATTCAAGTGCTTTTATTCATTATTTACTTAAATAATTTTCATATTGACCCAGATCTTGGCAGAGAATTGTTAGCTTATTAGGCAAGGATAATTCTGGATTTTGTGGTTCCAATGTTGCTTATAAACATTAAAATTCTATGTCATTTATCAGATCCCCGATTTTTTTTTTGTTATTCAAATCCGGTTTGTATCATCATAGATGCATTTTCCATATTCGACACTCATCATTTTGGAATATGAAAGAAATATTCAAATTACAACTTTTACAACATTTTAACTTATAATTCTTTTGTAGTAAAAAAGGAACTAAGAAAAGTTTAATAATGGTGATCCAGAATATAAAAATCTGAAACAGTTTCACCTTTTGCAATTTTTATTTAGATTTACAAATTAAATTTCAAATAAATAACTGAAAAAATAATCACATTACAAGCCAAAAATTCATAATTCAAAAAAAGGAATTTCTGGTTAAAGATTTGGTACAAATTTTGCTTGTTAATTCCTAATTAAAAGCAGTTATTATCTGGAACATAGATAAAAAAAAAACGTTGTCAGCTTCGGAATTCAAATTTTGAACTCAGGTTTATAAAGCTGAATTCAGAACTGGAATTCGAATACAAAATTCATATTCTGCTCGATATTAAGTTTTATAATCAAGATAAACATACAATGTGAGAATTTCATTAGTGATTCAAATTGCAGGTGATCGCAATTTGAAAGTTAAAATTCTGGTTTCATAATTTAATTTTTATATTAAATCAGAGTCAGCTTGGAAACATAAAACAGCAGAAACCACCAATATAAAAATAAAATTTGAATTCATTTTAAAAAATTCGAGTTTTTTGAAATTTAAAGATTTTAAATGAAAATATTCAAAGGATTCAAATTATAAAATAAAATATTTATGATGAATTTTTCTAGGTCAAAGAACTTGTACTTTATCTTCAAGCGAAAATTGAGCTGTACATCTACACCGTCTTAGCAGAGTAAGCTTTTTACAGACTGAATAAATGGTTCAAAATCCAAACTGCTTAGTTATTCAAAAACAAAGTTTAAAACTTAATCTTAAATTTTAATCGAGTTTACAAGAGTAGAGAATGAATCTGATTTGAACCGCATTTATAATCCGTTACTCATATATCTAAATATTTTGTGGTTGAAAAGAATTAGGTTATGATTTGCTAATTTAAGTAGATAAAAAAAGTTTTCTTGTCAAATGAAACCATGAAATCCATCTAAAAATTATTTTCGATTATTTTAGGAAAAATAGGTAGCATAATTTATGTTCATCACAGAAATAGTAGTTTATCTTTGAATTTAGGCTTGACCTGCTAATTAATGAGATTTATTCTCAATCTCTCTGATTTCTTGGAACGCTTTCCAGTAATTAAGCTGTCTGTTTTACCACTAAAGATAAAATACTTTTTCAAAAACGTTGAAATTTTTATAAGGATTACTTTTTAAGGCAAAAAGCGGAATGAAAGGATATAGAAAAAAATAAGAATTCATCATTTGCATGGAAGTGTCTTAAGTCTATGCAAACAAAATGAGTCTCCCGATTTTCGGCTTTTTAGGACCAAAGTAGGCTCTAGGTCCAAAGTAGGAGCACTCACCCTACTTCAATTTTCCTCAAACCTTGGGTAAATCCATATGATGTGATCGATGTAATCGTACTCCTCTCTACATTAACATAAGTTGGAATCGAAGATGATTCTGATACAATGTGAACTCAAAGTCGAATGACAAGAGATGATATGTGACATATTTTTAACAAACATTCTGCTACAATTAGCTATTTTTCAAAACCAGGGTTTAATCTTCACGATCGAGATTATACTAAAACAGAATCCCCCTAATGGACTTTCATTCCATTGTTGCTGCCATGACCTCAAACCATAGAGTTTACTAAAGAATAGTAATCGACCGGATCTAAATGTTCCCCTGCCGTTCGGGTCAATATGACCCGAAGCGAACTTTAAAATCGTCATAACTCTTTTGAAAACCGTACGTCTCGGTGGTCGAGTGGTTAGCGTGGTAAGACGGTAATCGCTGGTCCACTGATGGCATGGGTTCGATTCCCATCTTGGTACTAGGTGTTAAATGTTAATCTTAAGTTGTCCACGTCATTTATTCAGTCTGTAAGCCTAAATCGGCTAAGACGGTGTTTGTCTTTATTAAAAAAAAATCGGAAAAACATGAAATTTGGAACATATTACTAAAACCACGAGATACATAACCTGTAGAAAAAGCAACTTCCGGTGACCACCGGAAATGCCCCAACTGGCAAGCCGAAAAAAAAGTTACACATAAGCCGTTCGGGTCAATATGACCCGAGAGTTTACGCGCGTTCCCCTGATGATATATGTTAACCAATTTTCATGATTTTACATTCATTAGTTAGGAAATTTATTATAGTTTCTGAATCTATAAAATTTCAGTTGATGTAACTTATTCGAACGTCTGGATTCTTCTCCGAATGGAAAAAAAAACCGGAAATAATGTCTTCTCAGAATTCCCATATCTTCTAGTTTCTTTGACGTATTGAAATTATTCTACAAGTTTTAAAATTTTGAAAAATAAATCTTGTGAAACATATAGAAAAATTGAAAGTCATATGGAATTTTTGGTCGCTAGCGTGGAATTTCTGAAAAAAAAGCTTTTTTTCTGAACTTTTGCTTTGCAGTGTTGTATCTCATTCCTAATTGAACCGATTTTAAAAATTCAAATTTTAGTTTTATTTTGATAACATGATTATCATTTTCACTGAATACTTATAGTATCTCAAATATTACTGTTATTCGTAATACGAGAATGAAAACAAGAACAAAATCGTGATTTTCGAACCCGTCTGTTATGATGTGCACATTTTTCATATTGTTATCGTGATTTCTTAAAACTTTTCATCAAACCTGCCCACTTTTTATAAAAATTATGATTTAAACTATTTTAAGCATATTTTGTCTAATATTTCACATGTAAATTAAAACTCAATATTTATAGTAAAATAAACTTAATTTTTTTTCTTTATCTTATAAGACTTGCAAGATGCGCCTGTAAATCTACAGTGGCAAATAGCAGAAGCAGCAATAGAATCTTATCCAGCGTTGCCAATTTGTTGGAACGATGGAATGTTATTAGTTTGAACTGAAAGTTTATTGGTTTTTTAATTCAATTTTACCAAATAATAATTATGTGTAGCATATGTGCAAATTTTCGATTTAAAGTGTTAAATAGTTTCTTCGCTGCACGGCTAGCAGAGTTATTTTCACTGTGCTACTGAAGTGTTGACCATCGTAACTGTACCCGATCAGGAGGGAAAAACAAAATTATATCAAGATGAGATATTTTGATACTCATTTTTTCCTATCTAAATGAGTTATTATTCAGTACTCGTAGGATGTTAAAATATCTCAAATTATATCGAAAAATCTATGCGGTCATAGCTAAATTATATCAATTTTAGATATGCTCCTTTCAAGATTATATCTCGTTTAGATAGCATAGTTTGATATTGGGCAGAACAAAACCTATCAAAATTATAACTTATCAAGATATGAGTGCTACGGGAAAATTTTCTAGTAGGATTTCAATAAACCACATTATTTGCTAAAATCATGCCCCATTTTTGGATTCCATAAAATTGGATTAAATTTTATGGATCTGTTGAGCAAAACTCATTAATGTTCGGTTTGGGCCGTTGACTTCGATGTCCGTGTTTCAGAAAAAGTTGCACGTATATCAAATTAAGATATAAACATTTTATTTTAGGACAATCCGAAAAAAATCTTGATAATTGAAAATGACCTCAACCCCATTCAAGTCTGTCAATCAGAATAAGATATAATTCGGATTGGAGAAACTTATAATCGAAAATTTGGAGTACTTAATTATAACAGAATCAGATGAAAATATCTTGGTGAGATATGTTTGAGTTTTAATTTTGATATGCTCGCCTGATCGGGTATCCTTTTAAAACTGGCATTATAAAAATCATATTTTCATTCTGTTTGTTACTCTTACCATTATTTGATTATTTATCTTGTAATTTTTCGTTGATTTTATTATTCCTTATTCTGAAGATCAAACAAACATATTTTTTTAGAAGGAATGCATCTGGGGATAACCCAAAGAAATTATTGCAAGCGGCACGGCTAGCCGGCCATTGTAGGTTTCTGAGAGTTGGATCCCTTCTTTCGACGAACCATCTGACCGTGGAAGCCCTAGAAGAAATTCGAAGGCCAAGTCACACAGACATAGGCAGGACCTTACTACCGATGGGGGAACCATACATACATACATACATACAATAACAAACTTTCAAAAATTTCAAAATAAACATAAATTTTGCCCTTTTTAATATTTTTTTTCAAAAATCGTCCTGAATGCCTGACCGTGTGAATACGTGTGGTTGAAAGTATGGTATGCTTAAGGTTAAAAATCTTCTTTCTATTCAACAACTACTTTGAAGATAACTTGCTCAAATTCGACATTCATCTAATTCAATATCAAAGAAGCAAATTCAAATAGCTTTGCACCTGAATTGATATGTTTTGTCTCAGATTTCACAGGCACGCAATCTCTTTGGGGATAAACTTGCCAGATTGCCCAGTTTTATCCGGGTTTTCCCGGATATTTAATATAAAATTTGGAAAAAGTCCGGTCCAGCCCGGTTGCCCGGATTTCATTGGAAATGCCCGGATTTTGCCCGGGTTTATTCTCATTATCATTCTCAAATCACACTTAAAAAAAACAAATTGTAGTATAATTTTATTTTATTCATGTGTCCAAAACGAAAATTGTCTGAGCAAGTCCCGAAGTCGCAGCAAGTCTGAAGCAAGTCGGCCGAAAATTCGTTAAGCCGAATAGTTGAATAGGTCAATACTCGGTATTCGGCGAACGGCCGGTACATCTCTAGTGGTTAACAACTTCCTAGGTGAATTGGGTGCTGTAAAACTCCTTTCACATTAAACAACATCTTTTGTAAATATGTACTATCTGGAAAAGGCGCGGATCCATCAGTGGATGGAGCACTTGGATAAAGTATGAAAATTTCATCAGGGAGATCATGAAAAGTGGTCAGCTTTTACTTGAGACACATCCCTTATGAGGATCAGTCAGCTTACGCGTCCCGAAGGCGCTACCGAGAGTGAGGCATGTGATGACGTTCAGTATCAGGGGAGGTGTTGAAAGTTTTTTGTTCTTTCGAATCCTTCGGATTCTGCAACGCCACGCGGAACCAAAACATTGTTTGTTGTCATTCATCATTCACCGTACACAGTAAACGAAAATTTCCGAGTTCGGTAATTTTTTTACCGAAATCCTAACATGTGTAAATCGTTAAACTGTTCGGTAATTTTTTCGGTAAAAAACAAACGAACATTCATTTACCGATGTTCGTTTATTTTTTACCAAAAAAATTACCGAACAGTTTAACGATTTACACATGTTAGGATTTCGGTAAAACAATTACCGAACTCGGTAATTTTCGTTTACTGTGTATGCTTCAGGAAATTCGCATTTGATGATTACCAAACAATAGAATAGTGATGATGATAACAGTATGAATGTTTACATCGTCACACGGTAAAGCAATAGTACTCAAGTGAGATTCGTGGTAATACAGCAGAGTTCTAAGTGGTTAGCTCAGAATATCACACAGAATTGAGTACATTCCCGTGTAAGAAATGTAAGTGTGAAAAGTGACGAACAAGCAATCGCTAATTTATTATGTACCTAAGATATGACGTCATATACAAAATGTGAACAAATATATCTCTTTTTCCACTATTGTATTCTGCGTTTTCAACTAAATGTTTTAATTCAAATTCCCTTGTTTATTTAGGAGATTCGGAAAATTATTTTTGGAATTTGTTGTTTCAGGATTTGAAAAAACGCTATTTTAGGGTGGCAGCCAACTGGTCATGTCAAATTTCCGACCTTGTACATTTTGTAGGCTGGCTCAAATAACTGATAAATTTGTATTTGCTTAACCTTAGGGAATGGACGGACGATGGCACAAACAAAACAATTAATGAATCAAGAAAAGCAGCTGTCAAACAGTCAAACTATCGTTATTCTTTGGAATCGCAATAATTGATAAAAGTTTTAATTTAACATTTATATTCATAAAAATAAAGTTTTCTATTGTGACAATACACTGCTGCTCATCAGTATTTTGTCTTGCTTTTTTCCAGTAATAATTTAGATAAGATAAGAAATCAACTTTTTGAAAAACAAAAAGATCTACAAAAGCTTTATCCAGAGTCTTAATAAAACTAACAATGACAAAAAATAACGCTTTTTTTAGAAAATTTAAAAATAAAATGTGTCTATTGATCGAATTTATAAAAAAAAAACTTCTTAAGGTTTCATTAGTTTCCATACAACCAGTATGAATTCATCAGTTCCCAGTTTAAAAGCGAAATAGTTTCTCACATATTTAAGACAACTGTTGCTCAGTGCTCAGTGCCTGAAGCTTATAGCTTTAAGAGCTACAAAACGGGAAAATAATTATCGCGCGTTTATCTGATTTTCACCGTCGTCGTATTTACGATTGGTTCTTGTCGCTCTCGGCTAAATAATCCAAACGAAACGCCCGCCCACTGCCAACAGCAATGGAGCATAGCGTGACTTAGTCTATTTTAATCCGCACTCCGAAGCTTCCTTCCGCCCTTAGATCGGATCGAATCGAATCGGGACGGGATGAAGAAGGATCAAAACGCGACGACACGCTAATACGTCTTGACAGAGGCGAATGCTCATTTGTACGGCGTCTCACATCCTAATTGAAACATTTATCTATTGAGCTGCCTTGTCTTTATCAAATCAGTTTTCATTTTTGTACCTTTGGATACTTATGGATCAATCATTCAAGGTTGCAGTAACGGTCCCCGACAAATTTAACTGTGTCGTTACCTTTGCAGCTTTAATAGGTTATTGTACATAAATTGAATCTCTTTGCTAGCTTCCGGCAGAACGCGTCCAAACAATAAGTCTTGGCCGGTTTCCGGCCAAGTGCCAACAGAAATAGACCGGTTCCGGTCGGATGACGGTCATTTCCAGCAGCATTCTTGCTTTTTCAGCCCCTCAACTGCCTCCATCCTCTCGGAACCATTTAGCAAGTGAGCACGTACTCTCACTTCATTATTGTTGTAGTTGCATTGCTGTTCTTTTTGCTGAAAGCAACCTGAAGAAGCTTCAAAAATGGAGCTAGCCATGTTGTCCTCTTCATCAGCGCTAACTCAACCGGGAGCCGGCTCTTCCGTCATTAACTCGGAAACCTCAGCCAATCCAAGCCAGCTGTGCCTTCCGTAAGCTGAACCGATTTTTACAGAAAATACTGAAAGGTCAAAAAATAAACAAAAAAAAGTTAAGATCTGTAAGTGCATTTATTTTGATAAATGGCTGGCTTTTAAAAAGAGTTATCATTTTCGGGTAGCACCTATGCGATGTTTTTTTTAATTCTTACCCGTTCATACATCCAAATATATATCATTCTCAGAATAAAAAACTTTAGGCTAAAAGAGACTGGGCAAAAATGTATGAAACTTAATTTTCTCGTGTACAGTGTACACTTGGTGGTGACTGATTTTTTTTATTCTTATACTCGAGTATCCATTTTAGGTTCTTTTACATTAACAGTTTTTCGAAAATTAAAGATACTTTTGAGAATATGTCCAAAAATCAATTAAATATTTTGCTGAATTTTCCTTATACAGCTTTTAGTAACGATATAAAGTACTCACTTTCACTGATGGTTAAACTTTTGAATGTGCTTCAGAGTCTAAAAGATTAAGTTTATTTGATTTGAGCGTAAAATAAGTTAAAAAATCCTCTATTCTCGAATAAAATAAACTGAATCTACCAAACTCTTGAGCAAATTGAAATATTTCAAGCATCAATTTCAAATTTTAAAAGTTAAAGGAAAAGATTTGAAATCAGCAGTTTGAATCTGATTATTGCAAATTCGATCCAAATTTATGATTTAAGTTTGAAAAATTGGTTCTTTTTTGTAAATTTTATATTCAAAACAGCTCATTAAACTAAGGTTTCCAGTTTTTTTCAGCACGTATCTGGGCCGGTCAAATCTGGGCAATTTTTTATACAAGAAATTGGCAAAATCCGGGCATATGATTTCAAAATTCACGACCAAAAATGCGGGCATTTTTGGTCAAAACACAAAAATTACTCAACAAAATCTAGAGAAAAAATTGAACAAAAATTTACCATCAAAACTTATTGATAGATTTTAAATCATTTTTTAGGCTTCCAAAAAACCTTTCATGATTATGTTCATAAAACTTGGTGGAAAAATTTCGTTTGGTAAAAATAAAAAACTAATGAAAAATTTTTACACAATTGTTTTTTTTGTTTGATCTGCCAAATAAAGTGAATAAATCGAAGCTTTTTTCAATGAAATCTCAGAAACAGGGCTGGACCGGATGGTTGCCAATTTTTTTATCAAATATCTGGGCACTAGACCGCTGCAAAAAATGACTTTTTGCTCCCATATGTTTTTTCGATGCCTTTTGGGCCACCAAGCATCAGTGCAAAATTTGAGATGATTTGGTTAATTCCTGAATTAGCGCAACGCGTTTCAATTTTGTATGGAAATTTGTATGCAAGAAAAAAATTCTGCACATTAAATCGCCTAGAAAAATCAAACAAGCTTGAAATGAAGTCGGTCTTTCGTTTTTGGTTTTGACTATTCTTAAGCTTCATTTTTTGCTAACATGACAAGCAGCTAAACATTTCATGAAAAAAGTTATAAACATTTCAAAATAAAAAATCTGAATCTATTGAAAAATATTCAAAAAGGGCAGACTTTGCTTGCTATGTATGTATGTATGTATAATCCATCCAACGACCCCCTGAGCTGGCAGGTATGTTATGCAAAAGAACCAATATTAATCTGTTTGATTAGAATTGTTCAATCGCGGGTGCTGGTGGTGTTAGCTCTATTGAAATTCCAGTAACCCATTTCAGAATGGCACCTGCACATCCCGAGGCTACTTTCATTGCCAATAAGCCCCGTCCAATCATAGCCGAATGACCAAATGGGTCATGCAATTATGATTAGTCTTTCTATCTTTTATTGTTGACATATCCAGGAACTTCATAAATATAATTGCCAAATTATATAAACTTAGCCCCCTAATCCGTCCAATAAAAGATGGACATGTATTTAGTTTATGATTTCAATTTAATTGGTATAGATGAAGATAAATAATATGGGTGAAATAAAAAATGATTTATTAAAATTAAAATTGAATAATGATAGGAAGAGTTGGAAACAGGAATATAGTTATCATATTTTTCTGAAAAAAAAACTTGGTTAATATAACATTTGATGCATAATTGTTCGAAGTGATAATAGTGAAATAGTGATAATATATGAAAAAAACCTACAATTTCGGAATGTAAACAAAATGGTTAAAATAATGATTTTTGCCATAAACTGAAGTTAAGTAAATACCATCGTTATCTGCTGAACATAAGTTAAGTTAAGTTGCTGAAAAAAGGGCAGACTTTGCTTGCTAGAGCTTTTAATATTTTCATGAAATGTTTTTGCAAAGGTTATATAAATCAATAAAAATTCTGGCTATGCAAAGCAGTTTTTTGGAAAATTTTTATTCTCATCCTATGGTTACACAGCTATCAGTTAAGCAGTCAAAAAGGCTTAAACTAAATTAAATAATTTTGAAAAATGAAATTTGTATAACATTGGAAATCTATTCTGAGGTACAAGTTAGGTTTGTTCTTTGTTCACATGAATTGTACAGCAAGAATCAAGGAATATTTTTCATCCAAAGTTATATTTTTAGAAACTTTCAGTACATCTCTCTCGATTTTTTAATGAAAATTATTTTTCTCCCATATAAATTTCCATACAAAATTAAAAATTGTTGCGCTAAGTCAGGACTGGATGGATCGTTTCCAAAAATTTTATTGCTATTTCTGGCAGCAAAAACAACCAAAAAAAGTTATGGGAGGTGTAAAAATTTAAGAAATAAAATTTTCAAACAAAGCTTGCAGCGGTCTACTGGGCACACCTGCATAAAACTCTGAAATCTGGCTCTCTTATCTTAAACAAAAGACTAAGAAAATGCAGAATTCTTTGCACATTTTTTTAGTTGAAGATTACATGCTTTTATCACAAAATATTTTTTTATTATAAATCAATTCCATAGTTTGAATCTTTTGGATCTTTGGAGGTTTTTTTTAAACAAAATTTAAAAAATAAACTAAAATTCTACCTTTCATCATCTTTCATTTCATCTAACCTTCTATTCGTCTAAAAAATTCCATAATCTTAAGATGTCCCTACTAAAAAGGACATCACTTTTCACCGATAAATTAAAGTAACAAACATAAATTACTGTGATTAGTCTCTTCATAAATTCTACTATATATTCGGGATTTTTAGTTGAATTTTTTATACAAATCAACTTTGATTGAAAAAATCAGTCTTCGAACTCTTGCGATTTAAGTTCCGCAACGAACATCTTGATCGATCATGCATGATATTCTTATCTTGATTGTTAAACTCATTTACGAGCTAAATCAGACTTTTCAATATAAAAATCTGAATCTGTCCAAACCTGACTTCAAAATTTAAAGTTTGAATCTGATTTCAAAGTTTCAAAACGGTTCCTGAAATTAAAAAAAAAAATCTGATTCTTTGAACCAGATCAAAATTTAGAACATGAACTAAGAAGTGAATTTTGTTTCATAATTTAATTTAAACTCTAATGTTTAGGTTTCAAATTGAATTTATTATTTGATTATGAATCTTATTTCGATTTTTCAATTCAGAATCGCAATTATAAAGCTTTTTATATTTGAATTCTGCATAAGAATTATATTTAAAAACTTCGAATCTAAATTTGTAACAAAATCTTAGGATGGTTTCTAATCATTCGGAAAATTATTATTTGTACATTTGAATGGTTATGAGTTTTGAAAATTATAAATCAAATCATCTGTTTCGAAAAAACTATGTACTCGAATAGAGATGTACCGAATAGTGGTATTCGGCGAACGGCCGAACACCGAATATTGACCTTTACAACTATTCGGCCAAACGAATATTCGGCCGAATATTCTGTTGAGTTTTGAATAGAAATAATTCTATTTCTTCTTCTATTTCTAATAGAAATCGTCTATTTCTGCCAACTTAATTCCCCGCATGTTTTCAAGTCGATTATTCCCAACCAAATGTATCAGATCTTTTTTAAGTAGAGATCTCTTTGATTTTCAAAATGTCATCATTAACCTAAAAGACATCAGATGACTTGTAGCTTCTAGGACGTTTATCACAAAAGAGATTGGGTTCCAGTGAAATCTGGGTCAAAACGTGTCAAAACAGGTGTCAAGCTATTTGAAATTCTTTTTTTTTATATCAAATTAGATGAATGTCTAACTTTTGCTAGATATCATCAAAATAGTTGCCAATAAAAACGATGATCTTGAACCTTAAGCATACAATACTTTCAGCGACACGTATACACACGGTCAGGTCTGAACGATTTAAAAAAAAAACTTGAAAAAAAGGAAAAATCTGAATGGAAACTGGGCATTATTCTCAAACATACAAGAGGAAAAAGAAAAAAACAATACTTGAAATTTAAAGATTTTATTGAACTATAACAACAGTGTTCAAAACGTATCGAACGAATAAATTTATTTTAAAAAAATCGTTTTGTAACACAACATTTTAAATTTCCAAAGAGACAAAAAATCTGAATAAATCCAGGTAAAATCCGAAAAAAATGTGGCCATCCCGGTCAGACTTAACTTTTCTCGAATTCTTTATTTGGTTTATGGGCAAACCTGGATATATCAAGAAAAATTGGAATAAACGATAATCAAAGTTTAAAGCTATCTACAGTGAAAAATACACGGCTTCATCTAAAATGTTTAACTGAAACCATAAGTTTTTGTTGATTTGGAAGCTTTTTCCATATTACTTTTGAATTTTTATAAATTATTCGGCCGAATACCTAGCTCAACTATTCGGTAAGCCGAATATTCGGCTTAACGGTTTATTGGCGGTATTCGGCGCCGAATATTCGGCAGACCGAATATTCGGCAGACCGACAAAATTTGAACCAGAATTTCAAAAACAGCTTTTCATAACATCACAATATTTGAAATATGCAAACCAAAAAAATAGTTAGTTTTCTTGATATGTAATCAGGACCTCCGAAAAAAGTTTTATTTAGAACTGAATTTCTATCAACTATGAGAATTTTTCTTAAAACTGTTGAAGATTTCTGTTCATGTTATTTAAATAATATATTTGGAATATTCGTTGATGTTCACTTTTTAGACAATACTGAAAATTTAACAAAACAAAGACGCGTTTTTCTTCTGCCGTGAAAATTTCAGTTTTCAATTTTTCAATAATTTAATTTGTTCTTAAAGTTTCAAGAAATGCTGAAGATTGTTTTATAAGGAGCGATGCAGTGATTCATTATTTGGATTAGACCAACATATTGGTTAACTTCTTCAAATTGGAGAGCCAGCACTTCCGGGTGGCCTACCACAGATCAGCTAAGCAGTTCCAGACCCCTTTGACATCGGAAACCGACGTTTAACAATGCTTTGGTGAGCCCGTTCTATTTTCTTTAATTTACGAGGGTTGTTTTATTTCTATAAAATAATTTGTTCTCTATTATATCAAAAGTATTTAACGGATCAAAGAAATATACATATAAACTCATAATATTCTGATAATCCTGTAATAATCCTGTAGTTTAGATAACATTATTCCCATTTGATCGGCATTTTAACTACAACAAGGAACTTTTTTATCACATAACTCTTTGTCTAACTTTTTCTTAAAAAAACTCAAAGAACATTTGAACTACATTTTGGATTTCATCTTCCAATTGTATATGAATATTTTAGTTAACTTTTGAGCTATTTTTTTTAGCTAATGTCGTTATCGTTCTATGAAAATTAGGTAATTTTCAGTCAGGAAAGCGAAAAGCAAATCAATCCCAAATAGAAGGCATTAAAGCTTTATTCAAATTATTTTAATAGTTGAAAAAGCTAGCTTGATAAAAGAATTAATAGTTAATAGTCAGATTAGTTAACCTCATGAACTTTCATTTTTTTTAACAAAAAATACAATTTGATTCGAGACTATGCCAACGTTAAACTACTGATTTCTTAAAAAAACGGCAATCGCAAACACTTGTTTTTGGTTAAATTCAATTAGTTTTTAGGTATCACGATAAACACACTGCCCTTAGAACTACGCCTTCAAATTCAAAATCTAGGAATACAAATTAAAAAAACTAATTGACAGGGTAACGATCGGAGAATTGATTGCACTAGTATAACACATGAAGAGGTTTTCTTGAATTAATATTTGAAAAAGCTTATCAAGAAGTTGAATTTTTGATAGTATGACAGTGTTCAGCATGTCCAATTTAGGATTTTGCAGATAAAAATTGTTCATCGAGTAATAATGTCAATAACAGGATTGAAAAAACTAGATCACACAGGTCAAAAGTGTTTCCTGATCTTATCCTCTCACCCACTCTCCAAACCAAAATTGTTTGCTAGGATGCAGAGGTGACCTCGGTCCTAAAGCACAAATTGCTTTCTTTCATCCCCTTCTCTTTTTTCCAATCTATCCATTGACTACTAGGACGTGGCCGGCGCCGTTATTGACGTTCAAAGAGAGAGCATCAGTTTTGTGCAGTGTGAATGAGTTGCTAGTCCCAAGCACCATTCATTTGACCCCTGAACAAAATTGATGGCCTCGGTCAATCACGGAGTAGCAACCATTGGTGATGTAGGATTCGTTCTACTAAGCCACGCCTGCGATCATGGTTTTCGAAATGCATTTCTTAAAAAATGATTGACAGATAATAATATCATTAATTGAATATTAAAAGAAACATAAATTTGTTCAGTGAAAATAATTTTGTAACAAAGCATTTCGGCTTCAATGATTCAGGTGGATGTGAGTAGTCAATCAAGCTAAGCTAAGCTAATACTGGAAATTTAACAAAACAAAGCATAAAAAGACAAAAATTTTACTAAGTAAATTGTATTAAAAACAACCCCCCTTTCCTACGGCCATGACTTAAGTAGTAATTTTTACCATTTTTTTTTTAATTATCTTTTGTTACACAGTAAAAAAGAAATTTAAACGCGATCTGAAGCGGGGTTGAGAAAAACGACAACAAATAGACAATTTTTTACAATATTTGCAACTGAAAAACATATCAAATTAGGGGGGAGGGGGGAGGGAGGTTTATCGCCTCTAGTGGGAATCGAAGATAATTCATTTGATGAAAACGAATTAGTTCCATGTCTCAAGATGTACAAGCAGTTTTAAAAGGAAAATAATAAGCAAAATAAAGGAAAACGAAAAAGTATCGAGATCTAGGATCAGGATGCAGAATCAAAATTAAGAACTAGTATCCGACACTATAAACCGGATTAATGTGTGGAGTAAAATCAGAATCCAAGGTCAGCCGAAACGTTGGGAAAATTGAAAATATCTGTTTTACTTTCTTCTTGTTCAAATGTAAATTTAAAATAAAATCAAGGATCAGGATCAGAATCCGTCATCTGGATCCAGGTTAAATCCGGTAGAAAAAATCCAAAAAATCAGGAACCGAGAGTAGAATGCGGGATTAGAAGTCAAGATCCAGGATACGTATAAAGATCAGTATAAAGAATCAGATTCATGGTGATAAAATTCGAAATTAGAATCTTGCATTAGGATCCATGAAACAGATTCGGAATCAGATTACAGGATCAGAATTCAGGATCAGAATCCAATATCAGCCTCACGATTCGGGATCAAGGTCCAAGATTCGATCCGGTATAAACATCCAGGGTCCAGAATCCAGGATCATGATCAGAATCTAGAAACAGGATGAGTATCGTGATTAGCATACAGAATTCGAAATCATAACCTAGGGCTAGGTTATCAAATCAACATTAGACACATTCCACCGTGACGTAAAATCGCTTTTCCGGACTTTTCTACACTCTTATCATTCTAGAAGTCAACCAATTTACTTGAAAATGAAAAAAAATGTAGCAAACGGTCGCAAATTGAATTTCCTTCAAAATGAATATAATTTGGTCATTTTGAAATTAAAGTTGTTTTTGTTGTGATTAATTACTTTTGTGACGTGAATTCACGCTAGAATTAATAATTTCGGACTTTAGTACACACATCTTTGATTTCCTGTTGTCTCTGTGGAAATAGAATATCGGTGTCTTCAAATGAGTTGTAAAGAAAATAATTACCCACAATTTGATGTACGTTACTTCTCGATTGAATAACAACGAACGAAGTTATGCTTATTTGAAGTTGTGACGTGAATTCACTCAGTTCAAACAGAACAGGCTGACTGAATTCACGTCACAAATATAAAGTTATACCTGTGGTTATACTGAACCATTCTTTGGAGCCTTCAAATTCATGTTCACTTTCAAAAACGATATTCTGTTGTTCCGACTTTTACAATCATAAATTTTCAGTATCTGCACCTAACTTTTTCCTTATTTTGATTGGCACTTGAATAGCAACATATTGAGGGATCATATGTTAAAATTACTAATGTCTTCATTTAAAGATTCACCGAAAAAAAAAAATTTTTTTCAATCTTTTTGTATTTTTATTTGAAAATAATGAACTTAATAAAAAATCAACTAAATTGTGCTCGATTTGTAAAAATCCAACCATCTGGAGGGTAAAACAGCTTTCAGAGCATATTTTTCATATAAAATTTAACAAAAAATCAAATTTTGTGACGTGAATTCAATCATTCACGCTGTTGTAACTCAGCTAGATTCCAACCGATTTCTATAAATTTTAGAGTTTTAGAATCGTTTTATCATTTTCAAAGAAAATATATTTTTTTTATTTAAAAAAATGTCATATTTTCTCGTAAAATTAAAAAGTTCCCTTTTTTGTGACGTGAATTCATTCATTTGCGACTGTTTTTGTTCGCTTTTCAAACCAACTACATTGGATATAAACAAATTCTTTTTTCTACAAAATGAAGCCGTGTTTCTTGGCTTCAAAACATACTCAAAAAAAAATTCAAAAAAAAAATCCATATATTTAAATTAATGGTTTGTAAAAGTTGGCTAAATAACCACTTTTTCCAACAAAAAAAATTATTTTCAAAATCATCTAAAACATGTGAAAAAAACTTTTTTCTCTTTTTTCCGTTGGTTTTGTGTGATTTGAGTTATCAAAACTATAGACAATTCCGAGATTTTTTGATACGCGAACGGATAAAAATCACTTTTGAACGGTACAAGCGCGTGGAATGTGTCATTAGAGTTCAGCTTGAGGAGCTAGGATCATGATTGAACCCGAGATTATAATGCTTGGTCTGGAATCAGGATCCATAGTCAGAACCAGAACCGTGAATCGTGATCAGGATTAAGATCAGGATCGAAGTTTGAATCAGAATAAGGATCTTTATTAAGATGCTTTTACGGATCAGGATCATGATCTCGTTTCGGATCAAAGTCTGGATTTGCTAAGCAGGGTCGAGCTCAGATTGCAGTACAGGATCAGAATCAGGTTACAGAATAGGAACTGAAACTTGATCTTTTTTTGTATTTTCAAAACCTCGCGCTCATGTTTACAGAACATTTTTAACCTTTATTAGACCTGACCTACTAATTTCGTGAAACTCTAGTTCCAACATTTTTGATCGTGGTTTTGATTAGAGGAAGTCCCTCCTGACAATTTTTCACAGATACCCTTTTTTCACATAAAATTACCATCAAAAATAACCGTGATGCCATAAAAATTAATTTCATTAACACATATTAGGCAACAATTAGATAAAAACAGACCCAGTTTTCCATTACCCCGAACGAATGTCGCGATTGCTTTGAAAGCTTTCTGGTGCCAATTATCCCGTCTGCTTAAAGTACCATTTTCTGTTATTCTGTACCTACTTATTGTAGCCATTTGCTGTGGGGGACCTTCCATGGTAGGTACCTAGTTAGTTAGTTAGTTATTGCTCTTTTGGAGTCAGCTTTTATGCTTCCTACCGACCTGAAGCTGAAAATGGTTGGAGGATGGGTTTAGGATGTGCCTTTTGGCGTTCCTGCTTCTTCCGCGTTGGAACCTGACTGGGACTGCTCAATCTCAAAGGAAAATTGAGCAACGACGTCGCAGCACTTACATATTTTATTTAAATTAGACTCCCCCGGGTGTACATTACTCGCTCGAGAACAGAATCACTCCTTGAATCTTAAAAAAACGTCCAAGAAATTTTTCTTGATTTTTTTTAAATTAAAGTAGAATCATAACGCATATGATACCAGCTAGAAAGTTAAGACCCATTTCTGGAAGAAGGAGCAATCAAACTGGGACGAAGATTGATAGACACACTTCTTGTGTCCTTCGTGCTCAAGAGCGTGACAGCTACACAAACCCAAATGGCCATCAATCCGTCAAATTTCTGTCCCGTCTGAAATCGACCACTCCCGGCTGAAAAAGACTTAATTAACGAAGGAGCGCTTCAGAGAAGAGGGTTGTTGGTTTACAAGGACTACCACAATTTAAAGTAATGAGGTTTTAGAATGAGTTTTTGAGGTAGATTTTCAAAATTATTGTTTTTTTTTTTCATTAAGAAGTATTTTGCTGATAATATCTCTATTAATGAGAACGAATGTTCGCTTTAAAGTTCAAATCAATTGAAAAATTTAAATTATTTTAAAAAACCAACATTTCGTAATTTTCCTGTTAAATTTCGGTTGATATTGTCCGTATTGCAATTGAAAAAACTGCTTAATTTATGATTTCTTTGAACACATTAACCTGGAACTGGCATACATCCGGAGGTCGAAAACTGTAAAAAACCTTGTGGCCCGCGGGCCAAATTGCAATCGAATATTAGAGTCCCCAGAATTCATGCAAACATATTTTTCTTTCGTTGTACAAAAACAGCCCACAAGCGGATACTTGATGCGAAATTTTCATGAAAAAAAATTTTCATTTCACTGTTAGCTTAAAAATAAGACTCTTGGCCGTAAAAACGAGGGGGATTAAATACCCTCCCCCCCTCCCATCAGCGTCTAGAAATGCGATGTATTATATATACTCTACACTCAAATTTCTTGATTCGATTTGATTTCGATCATTGAGTAAGGATATTCAAGAGTAGCAATCTTAACTCAGAGATAATGCCAAAACCTGGAAAACTAATCACAGATTCAGAGTTCTTCTTCAGTTTTTCAAAATGTTCTTCCTTGTTGATAGAAACTTGTTTCTCAACATTAAACTTAAAATGAGATTTATACTTTTTCCAGAGGTTCTGATTCCAAATTATGAAAATCTTAATTGTATTTCTGTTTTATACATCGTATTCTGATTTTTTGTTCAATTTATTTTTTTATTTTGTTCAAATCATTAAAAAATAGAAATAAAAAGCTTTTTTGAAATCGTTCAAATTTGGTTTTGCATTTAATTGATTGTTTTATTTATTTTGTAACTTCTTTATAAGAAACGGCTTTGTAATCTAAACTCAGGAATCGCTTTGGTTCTCTGTATATTTCAGAAATCGTTTAAAAATTCTGAAACAGATCCAAAAATCAAATACTGAATTTAAGGGTAGAATTTAGTTTAAGAATCAATATTCTTTTAATGGGACGTCTGGCGGCACTGCTAAAGCGAGAGTGACCGCTGTTCGAAAGGTGAAAAAAGTTAATTTTTCAAGTGATAAAGTGGAGTTTTCTTCGATATTGAGTGTTATTTCTACGTGTGAAGTGCATGTCCAAAAGGGAAGCATGAATTCCGATGCTTCAGTTTTAGAAGAGAACCGCAATTTTGATTTTAGTGCAATCTTTTCTTCTTCATTCTTTTGGGAATTAGATGACGCGGACATGGCTGCGTTCTCAAACTGGATAAATTTATTTTTGATTCTAGATAGCGCTGTTCTCATTAAAAATGTTTCGAATAGTGTGGGCGCTTCTGAAAGCTCACACTTATGTATTTCAAAACCAGATGGCGCAGCGGTAGGTTTTTGCATAAAAAGCTCATTAGTATGAGATTATTCATCAAAGGTTGAAATTAAAAGAAAGTTTGAAAAATAGTTCTGGGTTGAATAAGATTAATATGGGAAAATGCCATGCAGTGACCCGGATGAAATCAAGGTAACACCTTTCGATAAATTTTATCAAATTACCTAATATCAGCCACAGGTAAGTCCACTAAATTTTTCAAAGTTGAAATCGGGAAGAGAATACAACATTAATTCTAGAAGTCTAAAGAAACAATTCCGACAATCTTAGCAATTTTTGATAACTATTTTCATAATTAAGTGGCAGGTAGAAAGTTTAATGTTTCTTACTTTATCGATGCAAGTTCTAATTCAAGTCCTTAATCAGACAGAAATTATGTAAAAATTGGCTTTCGGTTTTAAAATATGATACCTACATGGCAAATTAGATGAAGGTTATACGTAGGAGAATTCGTTTGATTGAATCAGTTCGTTTTGTAAATTATGTTTCTGGGTACTGGAAGAATTTTTCTATCAAAATGGTGAGTGATCATTTAATTAATAATTTAAGCATTGGATCTTTCCTAATTTTTATGTGATTAAATGTGCGACATGATATTGTACATTGAATGAAGCCATTGAGTAATGATTATACATCACAACCTTTTCATCTGTTAAAAGAAATTGTCAAAGACTTTGATTGAATTCTTTTTTCAGATCTTACAATGTTGTATCCGCTCTTTAGGATCAAATGTTAGTTGAACTTATTGGACCTATCAATTTATTTTTAACTGGATCAATGAATGCCGGTGAGGATTTTCAAACAAACTGCCTTTCTTTCTAATTTTCATCCAAAAGGAACTAAATCTTGGTCAAAATGTTAAACATAATTTATTTTGAAATCAGATCGGCGTAAGCAACTTGATCAGAAGATTTATGAGTTTTATTTTGTTTTTATGGCATTACCAAACAACAATTAACGTATTCGTTTTTGCAGAGGCTGAGCCCATTGGAACACCACATCGTTTCATATATTGAACGTGTTGTCATTATTTGCGTTAATTTTGAATAGGATTTTATTTGTTACATTTGTTTTATTTGATATAATTTTAAATTTCAATTATTTTTCTTTTTTTTATTTTTTTTTTTATTTTTTTATTTATTGAATCGTTTATAATTTTATTAATTTTTTTATTTATTTATTAATTTATTTAAGTATTTTAATTTAATAATTTATTTAACTTTTTATGTGTTTATCCATTTATTTATTCATTAATTTTTAATTTTTTTTAAATCATATATTTATTTATTTAGGGATAAAAAAAAAGAAAAATTATTTATAGGTATATTTATTCCTATTACCTATTGTATTTTTTGTCGTAGGCATAATTGGTTGCTTCTTGCATACTCCATTTCAACATTTGCAGGATAGTATTAATTATATTACATTACATGCTTCGAATGCTTGAAATGAAGAAAGAAAAAGTTTTATTTTTGCTCCACAGCGTAGGTGACCATTATAAATTAGCTTAAAGCATTTGCCTGTCTACCTCGTTAATTATCAATCATCGGAATAGTGCGAGCAAAATATTAAATTCAGATAAAAATGTATCTCTCAAAATAAAACGCTAATAAGTTTTTTTCAGCCAACATGTAACAACACCAAATATTGATTCAAACCGTAGGATGCCCTGTGATTAGTTATATTTTCATCACCTATTTGCCTGCAGAAGACCGATAAAAATGTGTTTCCCACAGCTTCGTGCGTGTTCGTCCGTGATCATCATAGCCATATTGACCGCAACTTTTAATATCATTAGTCTTTTGTTTATAAATTTTTACTAGGAAGTTACTTTTTTTTAATACAACTCTCTTCAAAACACTAGTCTTAAATTAAATACTCGTTTGTTTCTCATAAGGCTTAAATCTGTACTACAGTTTATTATGAAAGTTAATGAATTTGATTATTTTCCAGCGCTTGTTTCTTGATTAATGCATATTTTATCTGTTCAACATTATAATATCCGTAGTAGTAGTCTTATTGCTTATATAATTTCTTTAGTTAACTTTTTATAATTCGGGGTATCGAGGGAGCCATCCGGGATTCCGATTGAAGGGATTCTTGAGAAGAGCATTCACCAGCAAAGGATCGTGGATTGAGGGCAGGTCCGTTCCTCCACCTAGTTGAGCGCTTGGACATGAAAAATAGATATTATTTTTCACGTACAAAAATGGATATACAACTAACGAAATAATTATTGTAATTTGTTTTCTTTTCTCAGGAAACTTTTTGGACTTGAAAGAAATTTGAAAATAGTTGATCAACCATTTACTTCTTAATTTACTATCTTTACTTTAAGGTTTGCGCAAAAATGTTCACAGATTCATCGAATGGATTACTGTTGAAAGCAATCAATTTTCATCGTTTTCACTGATTTACCTCAACATGTATTTTGAAGCTGTTCAACGTAAATGTTTTGTTAATAACTATCTATCTTATAGGTTACCGGTCGGCATCTTTGATAAATTTTAATAGCATTTATCTTGGTTTTGTTTAATTTAATTAATTATCATGTTTACTAACAGCATCATGAAATTCGCAATAACGACTGATTTTTCATAAATTCTATAGGTTGATGTTCTTCGTTCCGGAAATGGTATTTTAGTTTTTTAGTTTTTTTTTTTTTTTTTTAATCATCTAGCTCATTGCAATTTTTTTATCCAAGGTGGAAACATAAATTACATATGAACGTAGATGCAATAAATTCATACATATAGTTTTTTTTATATATTTAATTATATTGTATCATACTATATCGCATTTTATTGTATGGTATTAGATCATATTGCCTTATATTTTATTATACTATATAACTTTATATTACATACTATATAACCCATTTACTATATTGTTGTATAACATATTATATATTATTATATTTTATTTATATCATATTATATTCAAACAACAAGGGCAGGGGCATCTGGGTATCCTCGTTTTACAAGAAGAGCGGGTTACCGTGTATGCTAGTACCGTTTCGAATACTGGACGTTCCTCAATTTATGTCAAGGGAATTTGGCATGGTTGAGAAAAAGATAGTGTTTGATTACTTTTTGTAAAATAAGGACGCACTCTTTTTTCGGAAGCCTTGGCGGCGGGATTATAATTTGCATGCTATCTTGATTAGACAACAACGTGGTTATAGCTTCTCGAGACTTTTCCCCTTTTTCACCCTGGATACCGTAAGTGACTCTGCTTACGATTCTATTCCCTTAGAAGTCTCATTGAGGAGTTATTATTGTGTTGCGTGGTAACCAAGATGGACGTGTGGGTTATTTTTTTTGCCACAACCGCGGCGCTGCCGTAAACCCAAGGTGGATACAATACATACATACATACAGAATCAATATTCTTTTAATGGGTTGATTTTCGGCTTTCAGTTTCAAGTTTTTTAGTAAAAACGACTTTATTTTTATATATCCAACGTTTCAATCCTTATATAATCTTCATCAGGGACTAAAATTTATTTAAAAATTAGGTTTACGTCGTTTACTGCTGTCGGTTTCTGTTTCAAACTATTGTAATTTTTAACTGTAAGTCACACATAAAATTATAATATACACAAAAACCCAATCCATTTTACAATAGTTTGAAACAGAAACCGACAGCAGTAAACGATACGCCCGTATTAAACCGGATAAAAAACGACAAATTTTTCGGTAAGAATCACTTGGATTCAACAGATGTAAACTTACCCAAGTAACCAAAAGTCGCATAGATACTTAATCCTGTGCATTAAAAGTTCACATTTGGCTGAATAAAAGGTACTCGAGAGAAATGAACATAAGTGCTTGATTTGGACTTCTGAACGAACATAAAAAGTCTAAACAAGTAGCATAGAACATTTTTGTGCGTTCCAAGTAACTTTAAAATTCCAGAATTTAATTTGGCTAATCGTGCTTCGTTACGAACTTCTTACGAATTTTTCGGTTCAATACAGAACTTCTTACGAACTTTTTGGTTCCATGCAGAACTTGTTACGAACTTTTTGGGTCCATTAGGAACTTCTAAAGAACTTCAATGCAAACGTTAGCGTTAAGATTTTTCACAAGAGTGAATAATAGAATATCAGAATATCGAATATTCGAACAACGAATTAAACCCACAAACAAATCAACTGTTTTAATCGAAATGAAAAAATGACATAAATGTTATATGTATTTCACATTGTTTTTCAATTATAACAAGATTTATATCTAACAATCCGGAACAACAAAACACATCTTTACGTTTACAATCCGATTTCCCTTTCTGCACCTAGAGCAACGCAATTACGGGCTTGTATCGACGGTAGCTTCTCGCATTTATTAGCATTTTTTTCTTCATTAGGATAAGCTGGGTTCGAAATTTCTCTATCCCTTTTCTATAGTTGTCCGCACAGGTCCGCAAATTTTCATTGTCGTGATTGGGGAAACCCTTGATGAACAATGAAGCGCTTTCCATTTTTGAAACTAAAATAAGAAACAGATAGAAAAAAAATTATTAACAATAAATAGTTTTAAACATAAAAACACTCACGTTCAATTTCAATCCCTCCTAGCTTGTTTTGAAAAAAGTTGATACATCCGTTTGTGAATAGATACGAATGTTTACATTTTTCAATATCGCCTGCTTTGAAAAGTCGATAATTCCAAGTTTATTTCATATTGATGTTTAAACAAACAGCAATCTAAGCATTGGCCATGGTACAGAGGTAGCGTGTTCAGTTCTCACCTCGTTGGTTCAGGTTCAAATCTTCAAGCATGCAAATTTTTCAAGTAAGTATAAAACTCATTCACAGTTAAAGCAACATCAAACTAACATAAATAGGTATAAAATCAAAAGCAAAAAAAAGCATATTTTTTTTAATTACCTTTTTTTCGAGGTCTCATGTGGAGGCTGAATAGCCTTCTACTCAGCTCAACTATGGACTTTGAAAGCATCGATAAGAACTTAAATTTAAGGCTGAGTAGAAGGCTATTCATTCGTTAAACAAAGCTGAGTAAGCTTCTAAGAGCCTGTTTTGTGGAACTTTTGGTTACTTGGGTAATTTTGTATTAAATTTTATTCCCTGATGAAGATCCTTTAAGGATCGAAACGTTGGATATGTAAAAATAAAGTCGTTTTTGTTTTTACTAAAAAAAAAACTTGAAACTGTAAGCCGAGAATCAACCCACTAAAAGTGAATTAAACAGTCGCCCCAAAAAGAGAATTAATATTCGAAATTCAGATTCAGCTCGTAAATGAGTTTAACAATCAAGATCAAACTAGCGAGGTGACTGTTTTGTTGAGGAATTCAAATTGCAAGAGATCGCATACATATTTATAATTTTCATTGTTAGTTTACATAATTTCAAAATCTATTTTTTTTAAATAATCAACGGGATTTCAAATATGGAAATGATTTTCAATGAAAAATATTTTCTGTAATCTTCCTAAAAATAAATTGAAGGAAATTCCATATTTTTTGTGTATTGTTTAACATACAGTTTTTTCTAAAGCCAAAATTCAAACTATAACCTAAAATTTGGAATGAGTTTGCAAAAATCAGGTTGGAACCGCAAAATTTTAATCTACTACTTTTATTTACTTTCAGTTATTTATTTTTAAGGCTTTCCTTGAGAAAAAATCTATTTTTAAATCAAATAAGCTAAACTCACCAGATTTTTGAGAAATTTCTAAGATTTCAAGTTTCTTATTTCGTTACAAAAGAAGTCCTTACATCAATATAGCTTACCATTTTAAAGATTTAAGGATGTTTTTTCAAAAGTTTCTATTAAATACAAAAAACTGATAATGTAATAAAAAATTGAAAATGAATAATCAAATATGTAGATATGCGTTGTTTGAGCAAAAATATCATTGTAAAAATTGGTCAAAGTTTCTGCTTTTTTACCTTCACTAAATCAACTAGGAAGAGGACCATAGGAAATCGGAAAATAGCAATTTGAATTGATACCAACTGACTTGAAATTGCATGAAACGTCGAGGTCTGGTGTAGCTCGAAAAAAGTTATTTGGCCAAAAATCGACTATCTGGTCAATCCGAACGTTTTATGGAAAACCAACGAAATCCTAATAAGTTGATTTTTAAAAAAAAATCTTTTTAGATGTCACTAGATTTCGAAGTTTTATGCATTTTCAGGTAATTTGGCATCAAAATTTAATTTTTTTGTGGATAAAAAAATTTAATCTAAATCATGTCCGATTGAACTGAAATTTGAATCAGTATAAAAAATGTATTGTATTTGATAGGATTTCAACATACGACATTGCCCATTTGGCCCTAATCTACATAAATTTACATACAAATTTTTAAATACAATACAATAAATTTATAAATTATTTTACATACTTCATCCAAAATTAATGATTTTGACACTTACTTAACTCTGATTCTGCGTGTCTCAATTCATGTAAACAAAAATTGAACATTTTCCATTTTTTTAGGTAAAGTTTATTATTTTGTTAAAAAATCGTAAAACATGCTCTGTTTTATTTTGCCTTCTTTGGAAAAACTGTTGATAAGATAAGGAAATAACTATTCGAAAAACAAACAAATTAACAAATATTTCATCTAGAGATTGAAAATTAATGAATTGACTGACAAGAAATGACTCCTTTTTTATTAAACTTCAAAAAACCATGAACATCACTATCAAAAAAAAATTGTT
Source organism: Uranotaenia lowii (assembly GCF_029784155.1). Lineage (NCBI taxonomy): Eukaryota > Metazoa > Arthropoda > Insecta > Diptera > Culicidae > Uranotaenia > Uranotaenia lowii. The sequence goes on from NC_073692.1 coordinate 355,408,103, forward strand.
TTTCTAGTAAAATTTCAAATGATTTAGGATAAGGAGTGTATTCGAAAAAATACAACACTTTATTTTGTGAATAACTTTTGAATCCATAGATTTAAATTGATGAAATTTTCAGCTAAGCTACCTTGTACCGTAATGTTTATATGTGCAAATTTTTATGATGTTCTATCAAGTGGTTTTCGAGATAGCTTCCAATGAAAAAATTTTTTGACTTTAATATTTGGGCAACACATGCCCCATCTAATGCATACTTTTAACCACCCTTTTTTAAATCAATGTTGTTTTTGATTTCGTTTTCTTTTTTCTAAAGCTTGGCCTTCAAAATAACTCAAAATGTTGAATTTGGTCTAAGTTATAAAAAATGTAGCTGATTGTTCAACAGATCCAACTTAAACTCGGTTTATACTTTGTGGGAGCTATTGAAGTGCTTTGCAGATAAAAAAATCGCTTTGGAGGCAGTCTTTTTTTTTTGTATTTTAAGCTACTCATTTTGTCAATCGTCATAAAACACTGAGTGATTTGCAGTTTCCACAGATCGTTAGTGTCCCAAGTACTAGACACTAAATATCTCAATTTTTTCTCCTAAATCATCTCCGGGAAATACAGGCGACACTTTTCAACGAAAAGTTTCTGGTTGGAAACCTGCCAGATGACCGCAAAAGAGTTCGTTTGGCTGTCCATTACGAAATTTTTCAAAATATCTCCTCACTAGCAGTCCAAATATTTTGCTCACGATTTGACCACCGTATTTTGTATAATTTACCGGCTTTTCTACCTTGTCGAAATGAAGAAGGGCCTTTTTATTATTTAAATAGACGAACCAGTCAGATAATTTTATATTTTTTATAACTTCCTTCATTGATATTTTTGGATTGAGGGCTTCTTGAATGATTAACCATGTGAATTTTGATCAAATAGTTGACTTCCAGCTGTTTTGAGGCTCCCAATGGGACATTCCTGTATTTTCTTCGATCCTGCCCAAAACAGTTTTTCAATGAGCTTCAGTATTGGACGCTATTTCAAAATCCACTTGCCAGATTGACACCAAATTTTGTACACGTACACATTACATTGTTAGGGAGTTTCACTGAATATTTAATCAATTTTCATCAATGCATTCAAAAGTTATTCACAAAACAAAGTGTTGCTTTTTTTCGAATACACTCTTTATATGTATGAACCATAATCAAAGATCTCAGGAAAGTGATTTTCAAATCACGACCGATGAAAGGGTTTGTGTATTAAAATCAATCTTTGTTTTTACAACATTTTGCGTGATGATACCTTTCTTCTCCTTTTAAAATCTGTTTATGACGTAGCTCGGTTTATTTGACGGTCCTTAATGAAAATGTAGGTATGAAATCAAGGCTATTTAAAAAAAACAAACGATGAATGTGGATCATAGTTAGAGCAAATAAAAGGGATTTTGCCATGTAAAATTGCCATAGAAGAGATTTAACTAAATATTCTGAAATTGATTGGGCTTGAGCCTTTCGGGAGGCCAAGAAATGATTACAGCCCCAAAGGTTTTAATTTCGTAGCTCTTGTTGGACCACCTGAATGTGTAATAATTTTTTACTCTCTGTTTTTTTAGTTTTTAGTGTTTTACTTAAGTGTCTATTGATTTTTGTTCATGTTGATTCTGGATAAGAAAGTGATTTTAGTGGTGCGGCTCTATGACGTATAATATCTCGCCAAAGACGAAAATCTTGAAACGCACAAGAGATTCGATTAACCATGTACCCTAAACCAAAATCCATTATCCGAAACTGGTCGTTCGTAGGTTGAGGTTGAGGTTTTGGAGCTTCTGCCTCCGACACGTTATTGATTGTTTTGCCACTTCCGGGACGGGGACTTTACTTGGCAAACCAGCCACTATGCCACCTCAATTTAGTTGTGTTTCTGTTATTAAAGTTTACCTGGTTCAAATTCTCGATCCTTACAGGTGAGTTATTTCAAAACGATGGAATAATTTATCGCGAAAGCTCCGATGCATTCTGCTAACAGAAGTTACTAAGTGAGGATGATTTTATGCAATGCCACACTTTGCGCTCTATCAAGCGATGGGCAGCTGTCAGCTGCTGGTCCTGAAATGTGTTGTGCTCCCACTAACATATGGTCAGTCAGAAACCATCCAACAGCAGTGACATCCGGCTTAGGGTGGTGCCATCATGATTTTGTGAATTTGAAATAAATTTAAGAGAGACTTTGTCGTTTCGTGATCCAATTTTTTCAAATTTTCAGCGTAAAATTTAAAATTATCACAAAATTGTCAGGAATATTTCAGATACTCTACCGAGTATATTGGTCAATATCATCAACTTTGATGTGGTTTCCTGTCGTCGGCGTCGTCGCAGGGAAAAGGGGAGCGAAATGGTTTGGTTTTTAATCTTTGCTGACGTGTTGCTGTCAGTGGCGTCATTAATATTGCAAACTAGCAAAATGAATGGGTCCCGCTAATTTCGATCAACATTGTTATGATTTTCGCATACCGTTTCGTCAATCGGTTGCCCGTGGGAAGAAAAATGAGTTCAGAAGGGTTTTGTCACGTTATGGGAAGGCGGGTTTTTTTCTTTTTATTTTTCATCCACATGTACCACGCTTGAATTATTTTTATTAACCGGTGCAAAAAAAGATCTATTCAAAATCTAAACAAGTTTCAATTCTTTCCACCAGATTTATTTCATGAATTTTGAATTGTCCTTTTCCATTCTCATATGACATGCTTTCGATTTGTTCAATAATTTCCTTTGCGCATCCTATTTTCAACATGGTGTTCACATTTGACCTCTGTTGTTCTTTGTAGAAGCAAATGTGGAGGTACTAGATCCAGATGCAGCAGATAGCACATTACCAAACGAACCGTGAATTCCATTTCCTCTGCGGATGCAGAAGCTGCCATTGACAATGAGCAGAAAGCTCGGGTGTAGTGATATATGTCCTTCTTCCACTTTGCTGATGAAATTGTCTGCAGAAAGCATATGGATGATTTTAGGAAGACAGTTATTTTCAATTCATTAAAAATACAGCCATGATAAATTTTAATGTGTGGAAATTTAGAAGGAACATCTTGTCATTTGATACTCTTAAACTAAAATTTAGTGCCAGTCATGTATCGAGTCTGTATATGGTGGCTCCAGAGAGTAAAAAACTATTACACATTCAGGTGGTCTAACAAGGGCTTTGCTTCGGAATTAAAACTTTGGGGCCTGAAATCGTTTCTGGCCTCCCAAAAGGCTCTAGGCCATTCAATTTCAGAATAGTGCAGTTATCTTTTGAGGCATTTTTACATCATTTGTTGTAGCTTAATTGCAAAATTCCTTTTATTCGCTCTAAATATAATACACATGCATCGATTTTTTTTTAAATAATCTTAATCCATACATTTCCATTTAGGACCAAATAATAAAACGAGCTATGCAAAAAAAGATATTAAGAGTAGAGGTATCATTACACAAAATTTTGTAAAAATAATGATCGATTTTAATACACAAACCCTTTCATCGTTCGTTTCTGCAAATTTTCTTTCCTGAGATATCTGATTGTTTTACTAAAATCCACGATTGGGGAATTCCTTAAGAAAATGATTAGTAAATTTTTGATAATAATTTTCCAAAACAACTCCGGAAGCTTATTTGATGAAGTGATCTGTTGCTTTACCAGAACATCTATAAGTTAATAAGGAGGACTCATTTCTTTTTCAAGCATTCTGTGAAGTATTCGTCATATTTCAAAAAATCGTCTCATAAAATCTATTTGTGTAAATTTTCTAGCCCTTCCGCATATTTTCCATGACTTTTCCTTTATTTTCCTGTAATTTATCTAAAATAGGCAATGATTCGGTCGTTTTCCATCAAAACCCCCTTGAGCTCAATTTTTCATCGATCCATTTGATGTTGACGTAATTATCTCAATAGCAATAAATTGTTTTTAAGGGGTCGTCCTCGAATAAAAAAAACATGTTATTAATTAGATGGCAAGTGTAGTGGCTTGAATATTAAAAAGGGTTCATTGTGCATATATGGGTAATATTAAAGATACGAATGTTACAATTGTGCCAATTGTCATAAAATTCCTGATATATGTGTTGTGATTCTATAAAAAAAATAACATATCAATGATAATCGAAAGAATTTCATTAGATATGTCGTGAAAAACTTCGAAGCAAATAATCAATAATCAAAAGCGAATTGTAACTTATTTGTTAAATCATCTGTTCTTTAAAAGCCTTCATAAAAAGACCTCTTAATAATAAAAATATAAAAAAATACATTATGATGTTAAATAAAACTCATATGACAATATAAAGAATTACATCGTAAAAAAGTTTATTCGGATGAATACGAATGATAATTTATGAATTTGGCGCTTAAACCAACTTGCTAACAAAAGTCTACATAAAGATGAATAGAAGAATTCAACCTCAGCCAAGTCCGTGCAAACGGGAGGGGGGGGGGATTTAGAGGTTAAACACCCCCCCCCCATGAAGATTTTTTCCAAGGAAAATTTTCACCGTAGTAAAGGAAAATTACTTGATCTCAAATGTATTTGAAAATAAGTATTAACAAGCAAGTCAGGAATTTAGTCTTAAATCACCCATGGCTTGAGACATTTCGATCTACGACACTATGCAATGTCGATCGTAAATAAATATTCGATGTTTACGAATTGAAACTAACTTTGATTCTTAATTCATAAATCTTCTGCATAGGAACTCAAAACTTGGCATACAAAAACCCTACCTCTTCAGAATGGGTTTTTATTAAGAAGTGTAACTAAATAAGAACCGAGTTTGAGGCGAACCATTATTTTTATTTAAAAAAAATGGTTGATTTCATTACATATGTTATGCTGATATGAAATATTCTTCAAGAAAAAAATTTCAGACTAAATTTTATTTCGTGTTTTTGTTCCTCTAAATGCTCAACACAACACATAATTTACATGAGGCCACAAAATTGACTTTTTTCTTAGGTGTAATGAATTCTAAAGGTAATTTTGACTAATTTGGGAGCCTGATTCTAAATATGCAATATTTCTATAAGCTTTTGTTCTTGAAATGACTTTTAAAAGTAAGCAAAAAGTATTTGAGAAATTTCTGCACATTTTTTACAAAAACTTTAATTAAAAACATATCATTTGAAAATAAAAGTTTAAAATGTATTATCAACTATCCTCAAGACCTCAAGTAATTTTGAGTATTGCGAAAAAAGATATGGAAGTTTATTGTTTTTTTTTACCTTTTTTCATTTTCAAATATTAAATAAGATTCCAACGAAACTAAATATTGGATATTTTTCGGCATACGTGTAATATTTTTGCAGGTTTCAACAAATATGATAATTGAAATCAAGTTTTTTTTTTACACTTTCTGCAGTTTTGTCAAAAATACTTGTAATGATATCTTTCCATTTTTTTAAAATGTTGAATTTTTTTTTAAGATCATGCTTCATTTTCATCATAATATTATTCCTTAATTGGATGAAGTAAGATAAACAGAATCAGAATCAGATCTTTTCATATATGTAGGTTTGTTAGCTAAACAGTTATCAATGTTTTATTTTACTTAAAACGGATGCATTTTAAATCTCCTTATCATCAAAACTAAAAGTGTTCGACCAAATTTGATAAGAAAAAATCGAGCTCAGAACGCTAAAATCTACCAAATCAATCATTAAAAAAAGGGCAAAATACTGTTGCCTTGAGTCATGAATTAAGTTATGTAAAAGCTTATGGTGAAACGTGTTTGTTAAAAAAATCTTCTTAAATATTTAAAAACACTTTTTTTCATCTTTTGTTTAGATTTTCAAATAAATTTACCGAGTCTAAAGTACAGTTATTTTTGTATGTTTTAATTCACTTGCCGAATTTTGTAGTCAAAGATATCAAATTTAAGAAATAATTTTAACAAATTTGTTTTTGTGTTTTATGAATCGATCATGAATTATAAATTAATCTCAAACGTTTGAAAAATGATTGAAAACATCCTTGCCAGTATAATTGAATATGCAGTTATAATTTGAAACTTCAGAAGTGAACTTTTGACGCCGTTTATTTTGATAACTGGAGGAATTTTTTTTATAAAAAATGTTTTATCCCTGACTTCTATCACTGGCACTTTTCAATAAATAATAAATATATTCTTTTTTCTGTCAAATTAAATTAAGCCATCAATCATTGAACAAATTCTCCAAAATTCAAAATTGATTTTTTTCTGTTATCGAAAATTCACATTTTAAATCGTGATTAAATATTTCTTTTGTTCAAATTCAAAATACTACAGCGGAATTTTTCTATGAACCCTTCAGTTGAAAATGAAGAAATGAATTTAAATTAAGATTAATGAAAATTTACAATTATAATCATTTTCATAACAACTAATCATGGTAATTTTTTATTTTTTTTTCCCTTTTTTATAGGAATTTAACCCATTAAGGTCATTCTTCCTCGCTTAGTTAGTTTTTTATCTAATTGGACATTTATTTGAGAATTCAGATTTGTTAAAAACTCTGTGTTTTGGTAACGATTGTTTTAAATTTGCCTGGAAATTCTTTTGAAACAAATTTCTAGTTCGGAATGAAGTACATCGTTTTGAAATTAATTATCAATGACTTACCAAAAATTTTAAACTTTAATTATGATATGATTTAAACATTTTGTTTTTTTACCAATATTTTTTTGTTTGTGTGGTAATCATGCGTGCGAAACGGTGTTAGAAATTCCTTTTTTTTATTGCTTATTTTTTATATTGTTATTATTTTTAGCTAAATTTGAAATTCGAAAACCCCTCCCATGAACAGGCCCTTTACACGGGCCTGACCTCAGCTTCTGGCTCCACAAAAATAAAAAAAAAAATCTGCTATCTGATTTTATTATAATCTCCTGGAATTTAGTTCATTTCTGTTTGAAAAAAATCCGAAAATATGTAGGACAATCTATTGTCGTTTATAGTTTTGCGATTTTTTCAAATAGAAAAAAACTAAATTCCAAGAAATTAGAATAAAATTAAATAGAAGATTTTTTTTTTATTTATGAGGAGCCAAAAACTGAGGCTGAATTCATTAATTCATCTTTACGCAAATACAGACTTTTGTTTGTAAGTGGCTCCAGAGAGTTGGACATTTAAATGGATTCGTTTGTTGAACAAACATTTTCCTTTTTTCATTTAATTATTTAAAATAATGATTGATAACCATAAATAGCTCTTCACACGATGATACAAAAAACATACTTTGTTCAGCAAAGTTGAAGTGCACGAAAATTAAGATCTTTTGATGGCATTGGTATAAAAAAAATTTACGCAAGGCACACATTTTGGTCAGTTGAATAAAAAAAATTTGACAAAAAACTTTTTCTAGATAATAGCTATCTGATTTTAAGTTTTGATACAAATTCATTTTTCATTTTTTTTTTTTAAATTGAAGTCTTTAACCCAAACCAAATTTAAAAAACTATAAAATATATACATTTTGTGATAATTATAGGACCCAGATTTTTTTAAATGATATTTATAAAAAGTGAACCTTTTGCAAAGATCGCGTTTGAGGAACTTCTAAACACATTTTTTACATACAAAATATTGTTCTTCACATCCAAATCCACCATTTGGAGGGTGAGCCGACAGATTTCCAGACATTATGCAAATTTGGGACACCCTACTCTACATTCAAAATTTTAAATTCTTATTAAAATTTGGATGATTTTGTAAAGTTATGGGATTGACTGAATTTGCTATATTTGTATAATTTACGAAGTTATGGAAATAAATCCGAGCAAAATCCGAACATTTTTTTCTAATATCCGGGAATTCGGGATGGATCGGACTTGTCTAAAAAATGTCATTGCAAAACCTAGCAAGGCTTTATATATCCAGAAAATTATGGAATGCTTTATCATAATTGAGTCGATTTCGGAAACAAATTTGACTTCTTAGTTTTTTTTTTTAAATTCTGAACAACAATTAAGATTTAGAAACATTATTTAAATAATGAAAATTATGGTGGACTGTGGTGTTTTATTTGGATATTAATTTTTACGACATTATCGATGAATTTTATGTTCTCTTAGTGAAAACATTTCAAAATTTTGAAAATTATTGATGAATATAAGAAGACTAGCAAAAAACTATAGATGTTAAAAATATTGAAATTCGAAAACAGATCCAAAATTTAAACTTGAATTCAGGATCGAAACTCAGATTAAGTATAAAAATTTAAATTTTATATTCAGATTGACTCGTTATGAGATATGCAATCAAAATCAAAATATCCAGATGATTATTTCGTTGAGGAATTCAAATAGCAAGAAATACCAGATATATAATTTTGATTGTAAATTCAATTTCAAATTTTCAACCCAAGTCAGTTTATATACACAACACAGCTGAAAAATACTAAAATTAAGAGAATTCTTATTTTAAATTGTTGTTTTATAAAATCACCTGATTTTTATTTTTAAAAATTCATCTACGGGATTTTATTTGTTGAATTGATTTCTAGAACATTACTGATAAAGAAACATGAAATCTCCATGTTACGAAATTTGCAGGGAATGTCATACTTCCTCTATGAATTGCTGAACTTAATAAATTCTCAATAAATTCGACCCGCTCATTTTCACCATCTTTCATTTCATTTAACGTTCTATCCATCTATAAAATTTCACAATCATAGATATCCCTACTAAAAAAAGACATAACTTTTCACCGAAAAGGCCGATAAATTAAAGTAACAAACATAAATTACGGTGATTAATCTCTTCATAAAATTAATAAATATCGCAGTGTTTCTTTTTTTTTTTTTCAAAAGTCAAATTCCAAACAGAAATCTTAAGCTTTAATCAAGTTGGAACCGCAAAAGTTTCAGCTCTTACTTTTTCTTTTTGAAAATGAATTTATTTTCATAGATAGTTGAAATGTTTGAAGTTTTTAAAGCATTTTGTTCATAAGTTTGATACATTTAGCTATTTTATATGGGCATAAAAAGTTTTTTTTCTTAAAAGAAATTGAAGGATTTCTAAAACAAACTTTCTCTTGCTCAAATCAAAAGCCTTAATGTACCAGACTCTTGATCAAATTCATATCCTATTACCATCGATGAAATTTGTTGCCATTTTTAGTTGCTTATTGCTTCTTACACAAACTTTTCTAGGACGAAGTTTTTCAAATAACTATATAGTAGGAAAAACTTTTTATGTAAAAGAATTTGAAAATGAATAATGATATAAGTACCAAGAATATTTTTTTAAATTTTTTTATAATTCACGCATTGTTAAGGCAAAAATATCATAGAAAAAAATAGTCACCATAAACCCCCCCTCTTCCCTCTTCCTGCGGCCCTGAAAAGCTATAATACATTTTCATGGTAATATTTTATTGAAGATTACATTCTTGATGAACTTGTTTATTAATTTTGAAAAATCATACTTTTTATAGGAATTTCAGCTCAGTTTGGTACAAAAATAGGGACAGTACGATCAAAGATGGACATTTTGATAATCCATATATTTACAAATCTTCAATAACGGCGAAACCTATGTTGATAATTCTCATTGATACTTTCAGATAAGATCATAAGCTATAAATAAATTTTCTGAAAGATATAAACCTCCCGTCCATTTAGGAGAAACACATGATTATTTAGAAGCCTCAAGAGAACAAAGTTGTTTTTTTTAATTTGGGGAGCTTTGGATGTATTCCTGTATCCATCCTTATACATATTGAGACTTTGAAACTTTTGTTGCTGATTGCAAGTGGCTCCAGAGAGTTGGTTTTAATGGATTCATTTGAAAAACAAAGCATTCTTCATTTTTCTATTTGCAATTATTTTGAATAATTCCAAAAAAAACATTTAAAATGAGAAAACTCATCGAAGCAAAAACTATAAGCTGGAACAAATATCAATTCCTTCTTTTGTCACCCCCCCCCCCCCCCTTCGGAATTTCCAAAAACCCCGAAGGGGGAAATAAATAAAGTTTGAAGTATTTCATGTAAATTTCTAAAAAAAATCAAATGTCCGAATGATTATAAGACCAAAAAACTAATTTTGGAAGATGGAAGTTATTTCAACTTTTGAATTCTTGATTTCATTGAATTTTTCGATAAAAAAAATTACTGATTTGTAAGTTTTATGCAATGATATAGAATACAATTTTGTTGCATATATGCTTTCGTGAAATTTATTCCAATTCATTGGTTTTTCGCATTATTTTTTATAAGATAAACAATCTGTAGTAAATTTTTTATTTGTGCCTCCAAAACAAATTTGTTTGAACAAGCTTAAAAAAAAATATATGAGAGATTTTTTGAAAGTCCAAAATACGATTTCTTCAAAATTGTAATCTTTCAATGAATTTTGATATTTATTTTAAAATTTTTTTACTTGATTTTCGTTGAGTAATATCTGGATTTTGAATAAATTTGCACGGATATTGCCCGGATTTTTGGTCGTTAATTTTGAAATCAAATGCCGGGATTGTGCCAGGATTTTAAATATAATTGCCTGAATTTGTCCGGCCCGAATATGTGCGGAACAAAATTGTGGCAACCCTAAATTAAACATTTAAATAACAGTGGTTTCATTTTAATTCATGAGTTTAAGAATATCATGGATTAAATAAAGTAATCTTTTTCAAGGTGTGCGAACATAAAAAGTATTTTCATCCCCATTTTTCTTATTATTTTTTTACACAAAGCTATGCAATTAAATTAAAAAATCAAACAATTGAAAATTTAATTTCAATAATGTTAATTGTTCAGGCATTTACAATGTTTTGAAATAAACGAAATCATTGTTGGGAAGTTAGAAATGAGAAAAAAATTATTTATTAATCAACAAAATATTTTCATGTTAAAAATTAGATATTTTATGACGATTACAGCTCTTTGGCTAAAAAATAAAACCACTTAACGATTGAAAATTTAGATCTTGAGTCAATTTTGCATTAAAGTTGAAAAAATTACTTTAAAACTTTTTTACTTGTTTTTATTTCGAGATAGAGGCATTTTACAAACATGATGGGAGCACGCTAAAACACTTTCTTATTCCACCATTTAATCATATTAAAACGTTCGTAAAAACTTTAATTTGTTTTAATTGTTAAGTTCATTTGAACAAAATATAAAATCCATCCAAGGTTTTGTTTTGGTTTTCTTACTGAAATATTTGCAGAAATATAACATCAAAAGGTATCACAACCTTTCATAATATTTTTTAATTTTTTTGAGTTTGTAAATTCCTTAGATTCTTTTTTTTTGTTCAAAGTATATCACCCTCAAAATGCTTTGATCAGATAAGTTGTCTAGTCAACCATTTCGTCAAACGGCTGTAGGCTTATTTAACCCGATGTGCGCATTTAGGAACATTTTTCCCGAATTCTACTGGCTTAAGCAAATAAAGCGGGTCAACTAATTAAATGACAGTGGAACATATTTGATGCATCTAATTTAAATAAAACTACATGTTCAGCTTTAGGTCGTATTTTTTCTCTGAATTTCACATTTATATTTGACTGTTTGAATTGGATTTTTATCAAGAAACGCTGCGAAGGTCATATCCAAATAAAAGATAACTTTAACCGTGTTGTTTTTTTTTTAATATCTTCATCAATTAATAATCATTTGTTTCGTCACTGTTTCATAAATATGAGTTTTTAAAATAAAATCATATATTCGGGAAAAACTACAAATGGTTTGGCTTCAATGTTTTAAGTAATTCAAAGAGCATTCATAGGATTAGCTGAAAACACAATTTTTCCATGATACAATAAACTGATATTTGTCTACCCTCTGGAGCCACAGAGAAATTTTCTGTTTAAACTCATTGTAAAAAAAAAACTTGGGTTAGAAATCGCAAATTGTGTGGTATTGCTTGACTTTTAAGCTCATCAAACGTTTTCTCATGAATGAACAGAACACATAAACAGAACTTGAAACTTCAAAAAACCTTGCCGTAATTCACGAATTGCGATTCTCTTAACACATTTCTCAATGCATCCTAACACATTGCGGACGAACTAGGAGATATCTCATTTTTCCGCTTCTCGTGAGTGCGTTTCACTGAGTAGCATAACTTAAATGTGATACATTTGATAGAGAAACTTAATTCAACATAATTGTGTACAACACTTTTGATAACTCAAAGATACTAAGTTTGAAGAATTTGGTCCAGCCTTTTCTCAGATAGAGAATGAGGTTTTCGGGCTTCGATTTCTTCAAAGTCCTTAATGTGTTAACAACTGGTAATTGCTCTGTGGCTCCCTAGAGTAGACAAATTTTGATGAATTTAAAACCTTCAAAAAGCCCAAAATTACATCATCTGGTTGAAAATTATCGACTCAAAAACATAAGGAGCATTAAGGTGGAAGAAATTGCATTTGTATTTGTACTTAAATTAAAACTCAACAGAATATTTGATCGTATAATCGTTTTTCCGAATATTTTGGCCGATTAGTTAAAAATGTCAATATTCGGTATTCGGTCGTTGGCCAAATACGACTATTCGGTACATTTCTAATAATTTCCATATCAAAATAAAGAAAATGCAATCTTTTGTGACTAACGATTGACTCACAATTCCAGGAAATCACAATCAAATAAACACTAGTGGCTCCAGAGAGCACAAATGTAAAAGTAAATGAAATCCTAGGCAAATTGCGTCAAAATTCTCAGTTTTGAATTGAAAGCTGATTTCAAAGACAAATTCATCAATATCCAATAAACGCTGACAAGATTAGATCTTTTGTCCCGATGGGATACTAGCTGTCCAATTTCATTTCTCGACCCATTTATAAAAGGATAAAAAGACAACCTCTCCATTTCGCAATATAATTATTGATTCTGCTTTTCACAACCGTCGCTCGCTCGCTATCGATTTGCCGCTCGTTCATTTCGCTGAAAAATGATAATGGCTATAAATACATTACGTGTTACAACAACATCCGATCAGAAACTTTTCAGACCAATCGCTTACTACTTTCTACGTCCTATGGATTCCATTTTTTTATCTCTCATCCGGCTGAGAGTCGAACAGTCTACAACTCGACCACACATATCACAAACCATAATATGTATCAACATGTATGAATATATGTATATTTTTGTCCTGTCTGTCTATTTATCTATCCATTCACTTCCTGTGCTATCCAATGGGCAAACAATCTTCGAACACAGCCCATCGGATAAGACCCAGGAGGCGCGCCGGGTGCTGCTGAGTGACATCAACTTCACCAGCATGGTCCCGGAGCTGTCCCGATCGGCGGACCATCTCTGTCAGCACCAGCAGCAGGACCCCCAGGGAGGACCGGAAGGAGATGGCGTTGGGGACCGGGAGGATCCCGAGGAGAACGCCGAGAACCGATCGCCCAACTACTGCAAGGGCAATCTGCTGCGGACGCCGGAAACTGTCAAAGGGTACGTTGTTGATGATGATGATGACGATGGCGATGATGTTGGTGTTGTTGATTTTATCATCATATGTTGAACGTACTTCTAGCTAGAGTATCATCTATTTCTGGACACTTGGAGTGCCAACTATTGTTAGCCTCTTTTTCTGTTTATTGATTATTATAATTTTATTGGTTTTTAATAAAGGTCCTTCGATCGACATGTGTTTCATTTATTTCTCCTTTAGTTCCCTCATTTTTCCCATACTCATTTTAAAGTAATCGATCAAACTAAGAATGAGCTGATTAAAGAGTTGCTCTTTGATTATTTTTTTTTTTAATATTCTATATTTTTTCTTATACATCAATTTATGATTCTTATAGATAAGTGTAGATGTGGATATTTTAAAGAAGATTTTTTTCCTTTTCATCCAGTGTAACTCAAAAAAGGGATAACCGTCTTTGCAGGATTTGGAGAAATTTAGAAAAAAAAACCTCAAAAAATTTTGCTCAATCCTATCAAAAAAAAAATTTTCTCGAGAAATTCACAAAGAAATATTCATGCATTTTTAAATCCTTCGGAGTATTTTGTCTAAAAGTTACACAAAATTGAAGGAATTAAAGAGAGCTCCAAGAGAGACAAGGGGATCCAAAAAAAAAGTCCGCTACCCTAGATATTGACACGTTGATGTATCTATGGGGACTAGTTCACTTTTCGGCTTTTTTCGCAGATCACAATGCATGCCAATTGCAATGCTACTTACAGGGATTGATCCTCATTCATTTGTAAGAACTTTGGCCAAATTTGAGCTCATTTGAGTAATTTCGTAGATGTAGCGAAAATAGCCGAAATGAAAATTTGCTACAATATTTATAGTTATGGGTATCATTGTTATTTTTTTTTTGTAAGTCAACTAAATTTTTAAACTGAGTTACTTGATCCGAAAGACTATCTCTCACACACATACAATTTGACAATTTGGACTTGGAAGTTTTGCCAATTTCGACAATTTTTGAAACCAAATTTTAAAAAATTTAAATAATATGAGAAAAATAAGAAACTTTTAATTTGGAACTGAGCCGATGCTTATTGCAAACAATTTTGAGAATTCTCTGAAAAATTCAAATACAACTTTTTATCAACTTTTAAACAGTTTTTAGACAAGCTCGAGGAAATTTTGAGACAATTAAAAAAAATATTGAAAATATTGGTTATAATTCTAATCGGAAATTTTTTTAATTGTAAACAAAAATGACAAAATGACAAAATGACAAAATGACAAAATGACAAAATGACAAAATGACAAAATGACAAAATGACAAAATGACAAAATGACAAAATGACAAAATGACAAAATGACAAAATGACAAAATGACAAAATGACAAAATGACAAAATGACAAAATGACAAAATGACAAAATGACAAAATGACAAAATGACAAAATGACAAAATGACAAAATGACAAAATGACAAAATGACAAAATGACAAAATGACAAAATGACAAAATGACAAAATGACAAAATGACAAAATGACAAAATGACAAAATGACAAAATGACAAAATGACAAAATGACAAAATGACAAAATGACGAAATGACAAAATGACAAAATGACAAAATGACAAAAATGACAAAAATGACAAAAATGATAAAAATGACAAAAATGACAAAAATGACAAAAATGAAAAAAATGACAAAAATGACAAAAATGACAAAAATGACAAAAATGACAAAAATGACAAAAATGACAAAAATGACAAAAATGACAAAAATGACAAAAATGACCAAAATGACAAAAATGACAAAAATGACAAAACTGACAAAAATGACAAAAATGACAAAAATGACAAAAATGACAAAAATGACAAAAAAGACAATAAAGGCAAAAATGACAAAAATGACAAAAATGACAAAAATGACAAAAATGACAAAAATGACAAAAATGACAAAAATGACAAAAATGACAAAAATGACAAAAATGACAAAAATGACAAAAATGACAAAAATGACAAAAATGACAAAAATGACAAAAATGACAAAAATGACAAAAATGACAAAAATGACAAAAATGACAAAAATGACAAAAATGACAAAAATGACAAAAATGACAAAAATGACAAAAATGACAAAAATGACAAAAATGACAAAAATGACAAAATGACAAAAATGACAAAAATGACAAAAATGACAAAACTTACAAAAAAAATCAAAATTACAAAAAATTTCAAAATTACAAAAATTACAAAAATATACAAAAAAATTAAAAATGACAAAAATCACAAAAAAGACAAAAATTACATTGATTACATAAATTACAAAAATAACAAAAAAAAAACAAAAGTTACAAAAATTTAAAAAAATAACAAAAAATAACAAAAAGTACATAAATTTAAAAAAATTACAAAAAATACAAAAGATACAAAAATTACAAAAGTTACAAAAATTTTAAAATTACAAAAATGGCAAAAATGACAAAAATGACAAGAACGACAAAATTGGCAAAAATGGCAAAAAAGACAAAAATGACAAAAGGACAAAAATAACAAAAATTATAAAAATTACAAAAATTACAAAAATTACAAAAATTACAAAAATTACAAAAATTACAAAAATTACAAAAATTACAAAAATTACAAAAATTACAAAAATTACAAAAATTACAAAAATTACAAAAATTACAAAAATTACAAAAATTACAAAAATTACAAAAATTACAAAAATTACAAAAATTACAAAAATTACAAAAATTACAAAAATTACAAAAATTACAAAAATTACAAAAATTACAAAAATTACAAAAATTACAAAAATTACAAAAATTACAAAAATTACAAAAAAATACAAAAAAAACCAAAAATCACAAAAATTACAAAAAGACAAAAATGACAAAAATTACAAAAATTAAAAAAATAACAGAAGTACAAAAATTTAAAAAAAAAAATACAAAAGTACAACAATTACAAAAAATACGAGACAAAAATTACAAAAATGACAAAAATTACAAAAACATTCTCGAATATCCTAATTTTACAAAAAAAATCTTTTGTTTTTATTAAATATTTTTTGTGTTGCAACGTATTTCATTTCTTTGCAAACTGTGTAGTGGAACTGTTCATAAATATCAAACACTGAATAAAATAGATCCTCAAGAAAACTTAGTAAAAAACTAGTTTTTAGGTTAAAAGCGTCTGAAATGAAGAAAATTCTCTCTCTTGTTTAAAAAACTTGCCAAATTCTAATATTTGGTTCAAAGTCATTGAAACCAGTTACCTTGTCTGTTGATTTGTAACCAAAATTTAAAAGATTCCAATTTGAAACCAAAAAATTGAGTGAAGTGATTCAAACACTTTTGAAAAACTGCATATGGGTTCCATACCAAGTGACCATGAAAATGCAACGACCCTCTTCGATTTCGCTCAAAATCAGTAGGGTAACTTATCATAACGTAAATAAGAAAAATCCAAAGTTTTGGGAGAATCGGACCACCCTCCTTCTTCAAATGGCAGCCCCCCCTTTTTTGAAAATTTGGCAATTTTTGCCAAAAAAACTGTTTTTGTTTTTTTAATATCTCAAAAACGGTAGAAGCCACAGATAAGATAAGACCATCCTTATAAAGAATATATTATAAGCTATCAAATGAGTTGGTAGAAAATTTTTGGCAGTGTTGCCAAGCAAGACAATTTTGCATTTTAAAACATAAATTGCGATTATCTCAAAATGCCCCCACTTTTATTTTTGATTTGATGGTGCCAATGGATTCAGCGTGAAATTTTACATAAGATTCACTTATTCACTCAAAAAAATATGAGCCGTTTCGGAGATATCAAGTTTTTAAGATGAGAAGTTTGTGAAATTTCACCGTTACGCCAATACATGTTATAAATACGCCTCCGAAAGGATGGATCTGGTTCCGCATATAGGTACTACAGGGTTCGGCAATTGAACTGCTACATTTCTTCAACAGTAATTATCTCGTTGCACGCGAAACAGTATTGAACGACCCCTCGTAGCTTTGTTTACATAGTCTTAGCTATCATTGCACAGTGGTGCAGAACATCAATCTAGCTGTACGAAATTAATAGCGCCCAGGGATGAAGAGATAGACGTTTGATGTCTTCAGCAACATTGTTCAATTTTACATGGAGCATATTCTAGCATCAAAATTTTTGCCGAGGAGTAACACCAAAGAGTGATGTGATAGGACTTTGACATATTCAACAAACTTATGTATTTCGATCAGATAAACAACTTTGTCGAAGACATCAAAGCCCTAATTTGAAAAATAAAAAAGATAGCATTTTTATCTCGCTATCGGTGAACCCCTCGGCAAAAATTTTGATGCTAGAATATGCTCCATGTAAAATTGAACAATGTTGCTGAAGACATCAAACGTCTATCTCTTCATCCCTGGGCGCTATTAATTTCGTACAGCTAGATTGATGTTCTGCACCACTGTGCAATGATAGTTAAAACTATGTAAACAAAATTACGAGGGGTCGTTCAATACTGTTTCGCGTGCAGCGAGATAATTACTGTTGAAGCAATGTTCAATTGCCGGACCCTGTAGTACCGATATGCGGAACCAGATCCATCCTTTCGGAGGCGTATTTATAAGATGTATTGGCGTAACGGTGAAATTTCACGAACTTCCCATCTTAAAAACTTGATATCTCCGAAACGGCTCATATTTTTTTGAGTGAATAAGTGAATCTTATGTAAAATTTCACGCTGAATCCATTGGCACCATCAAATCAAAAATAAAAGTGGGGGCATTTTGAGATAATCGCAATTTAAGTTTTAAAATGCAAAATTATCTAGTTTGGCAACACTGCCGAAAATTTTCTACCAACTCATTTGATAGCTTATAATATATTCTTTATAAGGATGGTCTTATCTTATCTGTGGCTTCTACCGTTTTCGAGATATTAAAAGAACAAAAACAGTTTTTTTGGCAAAAATTGCCAAATTTTCAAAAAAGGGGAGGCTGCCATTTGAAGGAGGGTGGTCCGATTCTCCCAAAACTTTGGATTTTTCTTATTTACGTTATGATAAGTTACCCTACTGATTTTGAGCGAAATCGAAGAGGGTCGTTGCATTTTCATGGTCACTTGGTATGGAATGACCCATATGTTTATTTTCACATTCAAATAAAAAGAAGATAACTAGTTCGATATAATCCCGATATTGCACTTCCAGTGAAAGAAAGAAGTTATTTCCGGCTGTCGATTTTAAAATTGTTGCACAGTGAAAAAAAGTTTACGGTATCAGTTCTAGTAATCAACTTTTCATTTAAGTTTATAATTATGTATTTACAGAGTGACAATTAAGTTCCCGTACATTTGAAAAATGTTTCAAAATCGTAACTCTGCTTACTAATAAAAAAAGACGAAAAACCTGAATAACAAGCAACATTGTATGGAATCTTGGCAACAAAATCAAACGAAAAAAATTCAAGATTGAATCTTAATTGAGGTTGCCAGATTGCCCGTTTTTATCCGAGTTTGCCCGGATATTCAATACAAAATTTGAAAAAAGTCCGGTCCGGCCCGGTTGCCCATTAAAAAAAGCCCGGATTTTGCCTTGATTTATTCAAGTTATATGCCAAAACAAACAGAAAAAAAAACAAATTGTGTTGTAAAAGTTTTTTTTTATATATGCGTCAAAAACGAATTCGCTGAGCAAGTATTATTATGGAACATTTTTTGAAAGCTTAAATGCAATTTAAAATCTGCTGATGAAAAAATTTTGTTCAAGCTGTTTTTCTTGATTTGTGTTGAGTAATTCCTGGGTTTTAACCAAATTTGCCTGAATATTGCCTGTATTTTAGGTCGACATTTTGGAATCAAATGCCCGGATTTTGCAAAGTTTTTAGATAAAAAACCCGTATTTTTCCGGCCCGGGTACGTGCAAAAAAAATCTGGCAACCTTAATCTAAATGTATTCACACGACCTCAATACATTTCTTCTGTCAGTTACAAATGCCTTCGACTATGCTCGTTGGCACTTTTTCCGTAAATTTTGTTCTAGACCTTATCAGTGCCATTTTTGAGTCTCCAGTCAGGGCCGTAGGAAGAACCGGCTCATGAGGGGGGGGGGGGGGGGTTAGTGACAATTTTTTCTTATAACATATTTGCTTGAACAATGCATACACAAGTGAAAAAATGAACATGTACAAAGTACAGATTATTAAGGTTAAAGTTATTTAGCATTAAAAGCTATTTATTTATTTTTGGAAATAAGTCCTTGGAGTTGCCGATTTTTTCCTTGAAGCTTTAAAAAATATGGGGACTTGTGATAAAGCTCAGTTGGTAAATCAGTTGCCCTCTGAGTTGATGTCCGTGAGTTCGAGCCCAAGAGTAAACGTCGAACACAGTTGTTCCAGATAAGTTTTTGAATGACGAGTGACAGAATAATATAGAAACGACTATAATCGGAACTAAAAAAAATGAACGCTTCATTTAGATAAAAAAAAACCTTTTTTTACTCACTAACATTAGCCAGCTAATTCTTTCGTACCACAAGCATAACCATTTTAAGCATGGATGAAAATGTACCAAATATTAAGAAATAAAAGTAAAAAATTAGGTTTACGTTTCAAATAAGGTTTATTTTCTACTCTTGTAAAATCGATTATAATTTAAGATATTAGACAGAACCATTGATTTTGAATAATCTGCAATATATGTAAATAAGTTTAACTAAAATTTCCAGCTGAATTTTTATCTGAAAATGAAAAACAAGTTCAAAGATTATCATTTTTTATTTTATATTTGATAATTTAAATCCTGTAATTAATGTTTTCAAAATTAAAAACTAAATTTTCAAATAAAAAACCATTTCTTTCAAATGAATCCAGATCTTTCTTTTTATATGTGATTTTCGCCAGGTTTGTGTTTCCAAACTGGCTTTGATTGAATTTGATATTTTGAATCAAGAATCAAAGTTATGAAACTGCGATCTCCATCAATTTGAATCCTCAATGAAATTTTAACATTGATATATAAGTATTGATTATAAAACTTAAATTTGATCTTAATCTGAATACAAACCTTGGATTTTAGTTCCAAATATGAATTCTACATTTTGAACCCAAAATCAAAACCTTAATCTAAATTCCAGACTAGAAATCCTATAAATTTGAAGCAAAAAGCGAAATTTTTATCAGAACCCTTAACCAGAAATCGTTAATTTGATTCTGATTTTATGGTTTTCAATATGATTTTTTTTTTCAATTATTTATTCGTAATTGAACTTGTTAATTTAATTTAAATTGTGAATGATGAAATTGTTTCACAATTGTCAATTATGGACTCATGGAACTTTCTTATGTTTCAGGATAAAATTTCAGATCCAAACCTTAAAAATGGTTCGAATTTTAATTTTTTTTTCATAATCCGAAATTATGAGTTTCGAGTATGGAAAATTCATCACATTTTAGATTGAAATTCAACACAAAGGTTCGAAGCAGGATTCTATACCAATGATGATCTAAACTGAAAATCAAGAACAATAAACTGGACTTACTAAATAGATATTTTTCCGCGAGTATACGGGCTGGGAAAATTCAGGAAATTTTATCCTAAAACCTTGCAAAAAATGACATATTGTTTCAGAATTTTCCCAAAAATCCGGCCAATATGCTGGCAAATTTCCGTTCCATCCATATTTCCATTAAAATCAAGGAGAAAAACACATGGAAAACTGTTATTAATTTTTTCGAAACATATCAGCCCATTCAGAATAATATTTAAGGCTTCTAAAAAATCGTTTATATGTACATGTGTAAAAAATGATTGGGCGCAAGATACATAATTCTAAGAACTCAATTGAAATTTTCGTTTGATTTTGCGAATAGAGTGAGAAAATCTGGTCAAATTTCGGACAATAGCCAAGCTTCTCTAACTTTATTAGGATTGAATATTTGGGACTCAATTAATATCAACAAGTGATAAATTTATTGAAAAACTGTTGTAGAATTGTGGTCTTGAAATGAAATTTCGAGGTTTTGGAGTCGGGATTGTTACACTATTGTTACTCTTGAATGATTTTAACTGTTCATTAAATTTTGATAAGAAATTTCAAATTTTATGTTTAGTGAAAAAATATTTTACTTGGCATTTTTCGACCTTCATGGGGGGGGGGGGGGGAGGGTAAACCCCAAAACCTCCCCCGTTCCTACGGCCATGTCTCCAGTACCTCATCGATCGTAAAGCCGAGAATTTCTCCTGCAAGATGGGTTACTTGTGATGTTCCTTTAGATATAATCCTGTGAGTTTGGCAGGCTGGTATTCTTGACCCGAAGGCTTGAAAAAGCGAAAAAAAACACCTTTTTCAATGGAATTCGTGTGGCTCTAAGTCTACTGGAGCTGTGAATCCATCTGGACCAAAAGGCTGAGTTGTTCATGGCTTCAGTACATCACGGAGGACTTGTTACTGAGTTGTTAGCAGTATTTTTTTTTTTAAATTACACTTCAGAAACAGCTCAGGGGTCCTTCCAGAGACACGGGTTTGATCTTTTTCACGGAAAAAGCCGCATAAATTTTAAGGATACTTTTTTTTTGCTGTATCTGCATCTTGCATCTGCTGACCCTCCTTGAGCAATTGGTGGTAGTGATGTGGATCAGTTGTGAAAATCTTTTCGTTGGTGGAGAAAACCTGTTAAAAGTTGCAGTAACGAGTAGCGTCGAAGGCACGTTCCACTTACTGAACAAATGTATGGAAGTCTACAGAAGGTATTTTGAGTTTTCAATATTTTTTCGGTTTAACGAACCTGAAAGCCAAGATTCCCAAAAATGTTACTATTGTTTGGTTGATTCGATTTGATTATATATAGAAAAGTTTTAGGTTGTTGAAGTATAAAAAAAATACGGGTACTTTATTTTCACCCTGTATATGTATTCAAAATTTTTCAAGTCATATTATTTCAATTACATTTTGCTTTTCTTTGCAGATCCATTAATTCTTGTTTTATCATCCTTATTTTTTTAATACCCATCTGTTTACATTTTGTTTTAGGTTTTCATTGTTATAATTATTTCCAATTTTTCTCTAGTAATTTACTTACGACGAACAATGATTTCGAGAAAACTAATTGAAGGTTTCATCTCATTCCAGGATCCCTCCGAGCTACAGCATGACATCTCCGGGTGTTTCCCAGTGGACCGTTAACGAGAGTAGCATCGCGACGCAGACAACCCAAACCGATGCCGCCTATTGGGCCGACCGAGGCGATTCGTTCGATTCCTCTAAAAGCTACTCACTTGGATCGCGATATTCGACACTGAGCAAACATCATCGATCCCGGAGTGTCCCCTCGATTCGGTGTGCCATCTGCCGGCAGAGCCACCAATCGACGGCCCTCAGACCCTCGGAAAGTATGCATTATACACCGCGAGTCACATTCCAGGAACCGGCGCACAAAATCCGAGGATCCTTGCCGGATTTGAGACATGACTGTAACTGTCCGAGACGATATGGTGGTCCCTCTCTTTATAGGATCCACGGAGATTCTGGGGGATCCACGGATAGTTTGTTGGAGGAGGCTGAGGATTTCATGAGACGATCGATTGAGGGAAATATCATGATGGAGGATCCAGGTGGCCATTGTGAGCCTCCTCTTCCACCGGTTCCAATTCATCACGTCGCCACCGGATCGGCCAAACATCGACGATGCTCGGAGAACGACATTCAACGAGGTGGGTCCTTCAAATCAAATTTAAGGGGTCACAAGCTCAGACATTCCTTTCTCAATCCCATACAGATTACATCCCCTCGAAACAGGCACTGCCATTCCTGCCAAAAACCGCCAAATGCCTGAAGCCGGGCCATCTGGCCAAAGTGATAGCCCGGAATGGGCGGGTGGTGGTCGGTCGGGTTCGCTATATTGGACCGCTGCTGAGTGCTGCTTCTGGTGGGGGCCTCTCGGATGTGGATTCGGTGGAGGATAGCTACGTGGGACTGCAACTGCCGAACAATCTGGGGGATTGCGACGGTACCATCGATGGGAAGAAGTTCTTCAAGTGGTAAGTGATATTTTTTTTTTCAGAAAGCAGGTATGCAACTTTTGCTATTTTGTTTGTCAACTTCTAATTTAACAATCTGAAAGTGAAAGTATATTTGATTTAACGATGCATTAGCGATAGCTGAAATCTTTTCAATCAAGAATCCTTCAATCAGACAAATCAACGTTATGAATTTTCTCTTCTCGCTCGTGTATCGGATTAGTTCGCCAGTTATGTTTCTCCAGAATTTAAATTGAAATTACATTCTGATTCGTTGATGTGTATAGAAAGTATTGGTACTGGACCTGGTTTCTAAATAACTCTAAATTAAGTTGTTTAGAACCCAGATCCAGTACCTACTCAAGCAGTCTTCCTAAAAGGTCAAACACAGCTTAATCAGCATAATCAATGTGCTTAAAATCGTTTTATTCAGCCAAAAAATAATGTTCTTATTGAAATTTTAAAGTTTCATAACATATTTGAACGGCCTTCTGTTCAGCTTACAAGTAATCGTGTAATCAGCAAAAAAAATCTCTTCTCTCCTCTTTTACTTCGGTCTCTACTAACCCATGTGGTGCTGCCGGTTTCTCGGCATCCATCTTTATTCCTCCCATCACCGCAATTCATCTTACTATATTGTTTTGTTTATTACTTTGTTTGATATATGCCGGCACGCACGCCAGTTCTGCTACACCTTTGTTAATGAAATAAAATTAGTCCTGATACCAGATTTGAACCGCGACCTTTCAAGATGAAAGCCAAACACGCTGCCACGAGGCCACACCTAGATGTTGCTTTACCAGCAGCTTAAATTCGAAGTGGTAATAAGCTTTCCTGGAATACCGGCAAGGGCAGCCAGTGGCCAGCAGCGAAGACGCATTTTAATTATTACTCTGAAATATGTCAAACAGCATATAAATCAAACATTTTTTTAAATAATATCGTTTTTTAAAAAAATGGAAATCCATGTTAATAACTTTTAAGCAAAAATTTGTACAAATACTTGAGTTTATCTAGATATTTAATTCATGAATTGCTTCAACTGACTTTCAATGTGTGTAAAATTTGTGGTATTAAATACATTTAGACGATTTTTTTTCAAGTGATAAAAAATACTCTTTTCAGAAACAATCCTTTGTGAGTTAGCTTTAAGTTGTTCTGAGTTGAAGTTTCAATATAAATTAAACATGTCAACAATTTTCAAGCTACAAAAATTATTTATCGATTATAAGCTCCTTTCTGATGTTTGTTCACATTTTATTTAAAAAAAAGAATTGTTCAAAGTCTGTTTGTAGAATGGCCATCATTTTTCGGCAGAAGTATTTTTTTATTAGTAGCTATCTCCAAAACTGTTCAATAAATTTTCAGAAAATGTTGTACAGTGTTGCATTTTTTTCGAGTACAGACCTTATTATACATTCTCGAGCTAAAGGATGTCTTAATGATGAAGAGTAATTTCAGTAATGGCGTAAGTAAGTTTTCGAGGGTCTAATATTTAATTTTAGTACAAAACACATGTATCTGTATATTTATTTAAAAAAAAAACTAAAATGACACCTCATTAGCAAATTCAAATTTGATGCAGTGAATAGAAGAATTTAATATTGTGATCTGAAAACCGCCCACGATTTTATTTTAATGTCCTAGAACTTGAACGATTTTCTTGTTCTATTCCAAAACTCTTAATACACTAGTTTATTTATTTATTTCGTCAACGTAACGTAGACTAGTTTGACACATGGATATTTCCTTAAGAATAGGTTTAAGTAGTGTCTGCTTTAAAATTTTTCTTAAGAGTTTAGATTTCTTCGATGAAAATATTGTTTGAGTTTTTGCCGAGACATTGTAAAGTCAATGGTTTCGCAGTGTTGATTGTAAGAGGCCATCATGCGATTTATTGGCCCGTTTTTCGCGTAGTCTATGCGATAGTGATTCATGAAAAATAAATTTCTAGTTTGGAGTTGCCGAGAAGGTGCATAAAATTTCAATTTTGATAGAAGTTCTTTTGAGTCTATACGCTGCGAAACGATATCGTTTACAAATATAACCATTGCGTATTCACGGCGTTCTTTTAGTGCTTGCAGTGCATACAGCGCGCTTTATATGATGGAAGTGGAAGTGATGTCCAACCTTATTTTCGAAGGGCATATAGTAGAAATTGCTTTTGTACTGATTCTATTCTTTCTTCGTGTGAAATTGAATATGGGGACCAAACAATGCTGCAATATTCCAGTAAAGACCTTACATAGGCAATATATAGTATTTTTATTGTGTATGGGTCTTGAAAATTAAAGCAAAAGCGTTAAATAAAGCCCAGCATGTTATTTGTCCTATGGATGATAGTGTTGTTATGGTCTGTGAAAGTAAGTTTGGAGTCCAAGATAATTCCTTAATCCCCGACTCGTTCACTTTTTTCTACATTCTGATCTCCTAATGTAATTGTGATGTTTGGTGTTGTTCCTTTTCTGCTAAATGATATTAAGTTGCATTTTTACACTGAGCTTCAGAAGGCTTTTTTTTGCACCACAGGTAGAAAATGTGAATTTCAATCTGGAATATGCAGATGTCTTCTTCATTTCTTTTTTCCAAATAAAGCTTCATGTCGTCGACATAAATGAGCATTTTGAGATTATTGAGAATAAAG
Source organism: Uranotaenia lowii (assembly GCF_029784155.1). Lineage (NCBI taxonomy): Eukaryota > Metazoa > Arthropoda > Insecta > Diptera > Culicidae > Uranotaenia > Uranotaenia lowii. The sequence continues at coordinate 355,434,127 of NC_073692.1, forward strand.
AAAATATCTTTTACATATAGTATGAAAAGTAGAGGTCCTAAATGAGATCCTTGCGGAACTCCTGAAGTGACTTGAATAGGGAGCGATTTCTTTCCATTGAAGTTTATTATTTGTTGGCGATGCGTTAGGTATGATTCAAGCCATTTCAGGAGTTGAGATTTTATTCCATTTTTTTTGTAATTTGAAAAGAAGCATTGGTATGTCTATGCGGTCAAATGCCTTACTGAAGTCTGTATAAAGAGCTTCCACATGGTTGCCATCATCCATTGCATTCAATGAAAAGTCTATAAATTCAATTAAACTAGTTGAAGTTGAACGGCCTTTAAAAAGCCATGTTGCCTGTCAGTTATTCGGTTCTTAATTTTAGAAAATAATTTTTCGTTTATAATTGCTTCAAAAAGCTTTGGAATGCAAAAGATAATGGCTATTCCGCGATAATTTCGAATCTCAGACTTTCGACCAGATTGAACATAGGCACTAAAAATATGCTTTTCCAAATTTTAGGAAAACTTCCTGATTTCAATGACATATTGAAAAGCCGAAACAATGGAGCTGTCAGTTCCATAAACTTTTAATGAATACAGGAGGAATTCCGTCTGGTCCTGGACCTTTCGAAGCGTTTAGATTTTTTAGTCCTTGCAGAATATCCTGCACATGAACTTGATTAATGCTAATGTCCCTTGAGAATTCTGGAAAAAATGAAAAATAATCGCGATCACGATCTTCTTCATTAAATGTCGTATAAATTTCTCGAAAGAAATTTACAAAAAGATTTGCTCCGAGTTATCACCGACATGTTCGTCAAGGTGCATTTTTGACCGAAAATTCCCAGTATTCAACTTTGTTTTCACGTAGTTGAAAAAATTCTTTGGACAAGTCTTTATTTCAAGTTCAGTTTTAGCATTGTATTCTTCAAGTGCATTGCTGATGGCCAAGTTCAGTTGATCACATGAGTTCAAATACGATGCTAAATTTTCATTAGTATTGTGCTTTTTGTAAAATTTATGTGCTTTCTGTTTCCGATTCTTTAAGTTCATGATTAGATAACACGATATTTCCAAAAGAATCGGCTAATATAAATTTTAACCCTTCGTTTCATAAAGTAACAAATTTGCAACAATTTATGTATAAAAAAAAAAGAGAAAAACGTATTTTATTTTAAATTTTTTTCTTGATGTACTCGGTATTTGCAACCATTTAAAATGATTTTCAATGAAAAATAAAAAATCATGAAATGAAGGGTTCAAGATTTCAAATGGAATGTTGTTTGAGCTTGTATCATTCCCATGCAAAAATATCCTATTAATATATTTTTATCAATTTGGTAGAAATAAAATAAAAATAAAAACATTTTTTTAAATTTTTTTTTTCAGATTAAATTAACAGAAATTGCAAAATTTGCTACCCAAATTGACACGAAATTGAGCGAAATAAATGACTGGAAAAATCTGTGAACACCGTTACTCGACCAATTTTTTTGTAAAAAGTTTTTATTCTTGATCTTTTCAATTCATATTTCTTAACAATGTTATAAATACCAAGCAAGCTTTATTTTCAAAAATTGCATGTCACGATCAAATTATTTTATTAAACAGTATCGCAATAAGCAATCTTTTAAGGTCAAAATCCTATTTTCTCATTAAAATTTAACTCATCAACCTTCACGTCAATAAAAAGTGATGAACCAGATTTAAGCACACAATTGTAAACAAGCAAAATGAGTTTGGCTCCTTAAAACCTAAAGGCATGAGCCGTTTCAAATAAAAATGTTACAGAAAAAAAACCTCCACGTCGAAATTTTATTTTGTCACTTTTTGAAACACTTTAAATCAAAACTATTTGTTATGTTTCCAAAGCACATTTGGTGAGATTTAGACTCTATGTGATTAGGTTTTTTTCAACAAATTATGGATCGCACACGTTCTACACACTCAGGCAATAAAGGTTAATAAAATAAATCTCAACGTAAAAGAAACAGTGCTAGAAATTCCTGTAAGCGAACACTCATTTTTGAGGTTTTTAAGTAGTACCATTTGATAGTTCTTTGAAAATTACACTTATTTTTCTAAACACAACAAAAATCTATTGTAAATAGCTGAGCGAAACACACATTTTTGGGTGGAAATCCCTAATGGCTTTATTGAGAGAAGTAGGCGTTGACCTGATGGCATCGGCCTTTTTTTTTTCGTTCTAGTGAAAATGAACAATAATTTTATAATTTCTATATGAATTTTTGTTAGAAATCTTTAAAAAATGTGTTAAACGCCTAGACGGATGTGTGTTGAATGATTTAAAACCAAAAGTCGGTGGTCTTGTGGTTTTGGTTCACCTGCTGTCTTAAATTTTGTATTAGAGAATGTGTTGAACAGTCTGTTTGTTTTACTAGAGTAAGCTTCAAAAGGGCAAGAAGAAAATAATATTTTCTGGGACTAGAATTCGTATCCTATTGATTATAAGTTCTGCATTTTGTTGCTCAATTTAATAAAATGCTATTGGGCGAAGAAATATGATTCGGTCATGTGATTCATTATGATTCTGCTGAAATAGTTGGGGCAGTGGTTTATTTTTGGAATTGTGTTTGGTGTTGTTGTGGTTGTGGGAAAGTAAATTCATCGGGAAGTTAACTAAGAAAAAAAGCACTAAAATTCCGAAAAGTGATTCATAAGCACTTGCTGGATTATTAAGCAACAGAGACTGGAAGGTGCAGGGATAGTCACCATTAGTACAACAGGACCATCAAATACAAATCAATCCATGCTGCTTCCTTCCCTCATTGCTATCAATGGACTTTGGTGAGATTGTTTCATTTTATTTTAATCAATTTATACCTATTTCGTTAATCCTATTTGCCATGTAGGATTTCCCACATAAACATCCCTTCCAAAACCTTTCTGAAACAGCTTTATGGGTCGTATGAGTTCTCTGCACCTAAAAAGTTATTTTTGCTGTTTCAGATAATCCCTTCTATGATTACATTGACTAGTCACGGTGTGCATCATGTTACCACACTGATCTTCAAGGGCAGTACTTGAAATGAAAATTGAATCCAGATACTCATTTTGGCATCTTGCGTTGTCCTTGATTATCAGTTGCACCTCGTGTATCAGCCAATGCTGATGTGTGTAATCGCCCTATGCTAAATCCCTATAGGCTTTATTGATACATACCATGCACTTGCGTCCTGAGAGTCAGAATTTTCAAATAACTCCTACAGCAAAAACTTTCTGTGTTTCTCGAAGACGATGATTCAACGCATTCGAAAATAACTTTTGTTTATGACCTCTATCAAGAATTTGAAAAGACTAACAAAACTTACAAAACATGGCCAAACATGGTCAAATTTGTTAAAATGATGAAAAAAATCTTTCAAAATTAAAAAAAAAGTCAAACGACTCATTTTGCTTCATATTTTATGTAAACCCGAGCAAGTCCGGGTAAAATCAGCTAGTATTATATATATTTTTGAATGAATTTTTTTTTAAATCGTGCTGAAGCGATAATTTAGACTTGTGACCTGGCACACGGATTTTCATATGTCCAGAAGAGAAGTTTAAAATTACATCTGCTGTAGGAACAAGCGGAAAGAACCCAATTGCCCAATAGCATTTTCTAAAGCTTAATTTTATTTTATTTTTGCTTTTCACTGTTTTGAAGCATCAACATTCGATCAAATCTTAGTTTATCATTAACCGTAAATGCAAAGAATAACTGTTGTTTTCAAACAACAAAAACTAAAATCAAATAAGAAAGAAATATGTTTATTTCCAAAATGCGTGTACATTTTTGAATCAATCGAACACAAAAGTTGAGCTGTTAGCTAACAGTAAAATCAAAGTTTATCATTTACAAATAAGTAGTTCTTAGATAGCCTCTGTTTTGATATTTAAAAATGTATCCCTCGACAAATTTTACATTTTAAGCACTCGCAATCACTTTTTTGCACTCTTTGAAAATTAATCAGTTGAAATTTCCCAAACCTTTTTAGAGTGTATCAACCATTTTGAAAAATATTTACAACTTTGACGCGTAAAAACATAACAATATTTAAAAAAGCACCTCAATCCCATCATGTTTATCTGAATTGAAAACGATAATTTTAGTGTAACTGAATATTGATACCTCATTAGCATTCCAGATTGCCTGGTTTTCTCGGGGCTTACCCAGATTTTCAAAAATCGATTGCCCGAATATTGGAAAAAAGGGCAAATTTTTTTCCAGGGCTATTTACAACTGTTACAAAATTCCTAATTTTCAACTTGTTTTAGCGAACAAATTCGCATGCAATTTTTCAAAATTGTGAGATAAAATTTGATCGCCGCTTATGTGCCTTGTTAAAAATCATTTTTCGAGTGTTTATTTTTCATTTTTTTTTTCTTGCCTTTTGATGGAAAATACCTAGATTTTGAATAGATTTACCAGGATGTTACCCGGTTTTGAGTTTAACATTTAGAAACCCAAATCCCATATTTGCCGGCCTCAGAAAAATTCTGAGAAGCTTACTCAATAAATAACGCGTTGAAAAAATGAATAGACACAAGAAGTTCAAATACAAAATTCCATAACTAAGAATTCAGAATAGCAAATTCCAGTTTGAGAGCTTTTCATACTCGAATTAACATTAAGAATGAATGAAAATTTCAAATCACAAAATCTATTTGAAAACTTAATCACAGGCTAAATAATTGTTTACAATAACTTCATTCAGCTTTTTACCCCGAAGCATTTTTTTATCAATAAATTGTATGTATTGAAAACGAAAAAAAATGTAAACCTTTAAGTCTTTGAACACTTTTAAATTTCAAGTGTGATGTGTGCAGCCAATATTTACCAAAAGCACACATTTATTTTTCATTTTCGATTAAGAGTTTATCACCGTTGATTTATTTTTATTTATTTTAGTTTAAAACTTTAAAAGTATCCTTGAATTGATTTTGCCAGTTGAAAATTTTAACCTAAAATAGACTGTTTCTTTATTATTTGTCACGAACTTTCAATAAAGGCTGCAAACTATTATAGATTTGTACTGGTCAAGCAGCAGCAGCTTTAGCTAGCATTATTGATGAATAATATACAATGTATGGAATTTCATTTTTCATTCAATTGGACTGATAATGCTGAATAATCACTTGTGACATAAAATGAGATTTTTTAATATTCCAGCTGTATTCTGAAGACACGATTGCTTGATGTCACGAATTTTGACAATTTTAACCAGTTGTCTGGAGCATAAATTTTGAATAATAAAATTTTCAATTACATAAATTTTACTTGAATTTCACTTTATACTAGTGGATTTTAGAAAGGATTAGCTAAACCTTTGGGAAGCTGGATAGATTTTAGAAAATGTATTTCCCTTTACTTTGTTATTTTAAAAGCTTTTCTTTGCCGAAGAAATTATAATTATTCTGGTTTTGTAAATATGTCCAAATCTTTCACTTTAAGGGGGAGTAGGGTCTAACACTTTCAAAAATCGATTTTTTATTTTTTTTATTTTCTTATTGAAAAACATTTCAAGAATGTTGTGTCAAATTTTCAAGTCAATCGAAGCTAAACTGTAGAAATTATAGGCCTTTATATCCTCTTATCTAATACTGCAAGAATTCGGCAGCAGAAACTCCAAACGCGTTTTTCTCGAGAGCACATTTTTAAAGTCCGTGGACATCGTCATTTGAAAACTACTTCACTGATTCTTTTCAAATTTGGAACATATTTTCTACATATAACATACCAAACCCCAACGATTTTCTTTTTTTTTTACTTTGGGGAGACCGCCAGATAAAAAATGGCGGATTTTTTCGCGAAAAATCGTAGTTTTTACTTCAAACAGTCACAAAAATTTCGTAACATTTTTTTTTAAGTTAAATAAAATCGTTGGGGTCCGGAAAAACCTCTATTAAAAATATTTTGCTCTGATTTTTTGACTTCAGATGATTCTGTGCTGAGATACAGTGTTCCACCGCAAATCTTGTTTTCTAAAAGGTATCCTCGAAAGTGCTCCTTCACCGGCTCATTTTTCAATATTTTTCTACGAAAAAATTACTAAATGTTCTTTTAACAATGCTTTGTATAATGCAAAAAATTTAAATACGCAAATTATATGCAAATTTTCACCATCGTGAAAATGGTGTTTTTTTATACCCGTTAGACCCTAAATCCCCCCCCCCCCCCCCCCCTGAATGGATTAAGAAAAAGAATAGCTCAAAATCTGTTTATAGATTGGCCATTATTTTTCGGCCGAAGTATTTTTTTATTAGTAGCTATCTCTAAAACTGCTCAATAAATTTTCAGAAAATGTTGTACAGTGTTGCATTTTTTTCGAGTACAGACCTTATTAAGTATACATTCTCGAACCAAAGGATGTCTTAATGATGAATAGTAGTTTCAGTAATGAAGTAAGTAAGTTTTTGAGGGTCAAAAATTTAATTTTTGTACAAAAAACATTTAAATTTATTTAAAAAAAACTAAAATGATACTTCATTAGAAAATTCGAACTTGGAGAAGTGAATAGAAGAATTGAATATGGGATCTGAAAACCGCCCTCGGTTTTAGTTTTCTGTCCTAGAACTTGCCCGATTTCCTTTTTCTGTGCCAAACCTCTAATTACACTAGATAATACGATATTTCTAGGAGAACCGGCTAATACAAATTTTAATGATTTCAAATGGAATGTTGCTTGAGCTTATATTTCCTTGCAAAAATGTCCTATTTATATATTTTTATTAATTTTGTAGATGTGGAATAATAGTAAGAATTTTTTCAATTTGTTTATCAAGATTGAATTACCAAAAACTGTAAAAGTTTCGACACTAATTTACACTATTTGAAACAGTTTAAATCAGAACTATTTGTTATGTTTCCGAAGCACAATTGGTGAGATTTGGACTCTACCGTAAGGTTGCCAGATTGCCCAGTTTTATCCTAGTTTGCCCGGATATTTGATACAAAATTTGGGAACATTCCGGCCAGGCCCGGTTACCCGGATTTCATTGAAAAATGCCCGGATTATTTCACTTTACCTGGCCAATCAAACGAAAAAATGTGTTTTAAAATTTTTTTACTAAGCCACCAAAACAATTTTTTTTAAACAGATTTTGAAAAAATAGTTATGAAAGGTTTTTTCGAAGCCTAAAATACGATTTAAAATCTGTTTATGAATTTTTATGAAAAAAAAAAATTTTCTCAAATTTTTTATCTTGATTTTTGTTGAATAATTTCTGTGTGATGACAAAACTTTTCCGGATTTTGCCCGGATTTTTAGTCGTCAGTTTTGAAATGTAATGCCTGGATTTTGACAGGTTTTTATAGAAAATTGCCCGGTTTGTCCGGCCCGGATACGTGCTGAAAATATTCTGGCAACCTTTCTCTATCGGATTTAGTTTTTTCAACAAACCTTAAAGTTCAAATTTATTCATGTAAACGTTACTTAAAAATTCTGCAAAAAAAAACATGTATGCATTTAAAACCAAAACGAAATTTTTAGACCCCATGGTTTGAGAAATTCAAAAAATGACCCCAAATCGACTCAATCTAATGACCAGTTTGGTGCTTTCATTTTTCATAGTTTTCCAGTAAGTTCCATATATTGGAATTTCATTTGCATTGCGTGAGTATCAAATATTCAAGAAAAAAAAAAAGTGACATTCTTCGGAATTTTCACGTTTTTCCATACTAAATTTCAAATCGAAACCCGGGTAGCTAAATTTCATTTTAAAAATCTGTTGTTCGTTTTGGCCAAAAAGAGAACTTTTTAGGCTACAGGATTTTTGAAATTCGACACACCCTATTGGATATTATACATGTTATCAGAAAAGTGTCAAATATTTGGTTTGGCATTCAGACAATTGGATTATTCAAGGCTTTTGAGGATCTTTGTTCCATCCATCTTTAAAAAATCAATCATAAAGTTCCTCCGTTTCTTCTGGCAAAGATAGTTTTAAAATTTTAATAGGATTAAGATCTGGATTACAACTCGGCCACTCTTGGAAATGATTCTTTTCCTCGGAAAACTGTTCCAAAGTCTTCTTTGAGACATGAATCATGACATTAAAATTTGGCTGAATACAACTTGAAAAAAAACAGAAATTGAAAACTATCTGAAACTTTAATTGATCCCAATTGTACCAACTGAAGTTGTAATTAAAAAAAAATGTATGAAAATGATTATTTGAATATTTAGTATTGTTGGAATAATTTTCAAAATCTCTCGTTTTAACGTTCCCAATTTGAGGATTAAAGTAGCAAATTAGAAGCTATAAGCATTTCCTTTACAAGCCAAGCATAGGAATTTGTTTTAGACTCTCAACCATGAACCCTTTAATTTTAATTCTGATGTTTTGGGTTTAAATTAGAATTTAATATTTTTATTATAACTTCCATACGACTTGCAAATTTAAAATAAATTGTGAATAAAAAAATATGAATCTGGTTCAAGTTTTCAATTCTGTATCGCCAGTTTGAAGCTTTATAATGTTTGGATTTTGCAAAAGAAATAATTTTTAACTTTTTTTAAAATGGGATTTTAAGGAATGGAGTTTAAAAACTTCGATTAAAAATCAAACAAAACCTAAGATGGTTTTTAATTTTATTTATTTCTAAAAATCCGTATCCAATATTGAATGAAATGCAAAACCAAATTTGATCGATTACAGAACAGCTTTTTATTTTAATTTTTAATGATGATTCGAACCTAAAATCAAAAATCTCAAACTGGATACAGAATCCGAAATATGAAAACTGAAATGCTTTCAAGATTTCAATAATATGGAATTAAAACCTTTCGAATGAGTATAATCTAATTTAAAATTAAATTTTAAGAAACAAATTTCTATAAACAAGCAAGAAAATTTTGAAAAACTGAAGCTGAATTCAGAACCGGGGAATAGTTAATAGAATAGAGTAGAATATCTCGCTAGCTATACTGGACCCTCATGAGAGGGTTCAACTAAAATGGTTCTGATATATTATGTGATTTTCAAAGTGGTCCCTACCGCCCCCTTGGGGGCGTTGAGAGCTTCTAGGGGGGCGGTGAGCGCAACTTTGAAATTTGGGGGCGTTGGAAGGACTTAGGGGGGCGGTGGGTTCATTTTAAAATGCACATTTTATCGAATTACTAAACAACTAAGAATTAAAACGACAACGAGTACGTTTAATGCCCAACGATAAAACAACATTGAAAAACTCTGAATATAAAATTATAGCCAGAATAATAACAAAAATATCTATATAAGTTCACGAAGTTGTGCGATTTTGTCTTCTGTAGGTCTCAACACAGACAGATATTTTTTATTGTACAGATTTCGTGTAAGATCTGTATATTGATCTGGTTTTCAAAGTTTTTTTGAGTTTTACTTAAAAACATATATTGCCATCCATGCTTGGAAGTTATAATTTGTTGATCTTTAATTCGATTGATAAAAAAATGAAACTTTTCAATTTTTCGCGATTTAACATCAAAGGTTGTTCGAGTATTTTTCTGCAATTGTCCGAATCCATTTGTTGGAACTTGTGTTAAATTTTTGGACCCGTGAATACTGCCAAATTTTGAACAGTATTCAAATTTAGTCAACAATTTTCACAAAGAAAGTTTTTCTTTAATTTTATATGAGACGATTCATTGTTCATTCGAGTCTTAACTCATATAGAAATTTGAGCGGGGCGTTGAGCTCAAAAATTCACCAAAAGGGGCGGTGAAGGAAAAAAGTTTGAAAACCACTGTGATATAACATCTGAGTAAGAAATCCTGGACGAAAGTGTTTCGTTATATTTGAGTTCATTTGTTCCAGTATTTTCCCGGCTGACATACCCATGCATGTCACTATAATTATGATACTGATCAGGAGTCAGGTACAAGATTCCAAATCAGATTTCCAAATCAGGTTAATAATCCTGAAAAAAGATTCGGATTAAGGACCAGAATCAGACTGATCATAGTCCTGGATGGGGATTAGATCTTCAAGAAAAAGTTCCACAGCAAGGTTGAAGTGGTATTAATTAATTTATTATTCAGCCCCAAACTGAAAGTTTTTTCAACAGCAGGCCAAGTTTTGTCCCAACCAAACCGATAGCAGCGGCACATAGTTTGACGTCCAAACCGCTATCCGCAAAACAGGCCCACAAAATGGATTGTATCCGGCGATTAAAACTGGGAGAGCTGTTGGACATGACTTTCGAAATACCGGACGTCGGGGTGGTCAATCTGCGGCTCCTGTTCGAGCTGTTGCGGGCATTGCTCTGTAAGTTGGGACTGACGAGCACCGAGGTTATGCTGAATCTGGATCCGGATGTTCCCGTTTCCGACAGTCGAGTCTTTCCTGAGGCAGAGGAAGTTGAGGATTATTGTGTTAACGAGAAGTTGAGTCCCAGCCTGATGTGTTTGGATCCGGAAGCGAGAGCCCAAGAGCTCGCTAGAAGACGGGCAGCCGAAGTTGCTCAAGTGATGAATCTTTTGAAAGCTTACTTGACGCGACTGCAAGCGCTGGAAGCGGAAATGGCCCAGATGAAGGCCAAGAGAGCTGAAGATTTGGAAACGATGCAGAAGATGATGCAGCAGATCGATCTGTTGAACGAACGATTGTGCGCTCAGGAAAAGCAAATTGAAAAGCTGAAGTCGGATGTGAATTGCGTTGGCTTGGCAATGTTGGACTATGACATCAAAATAGAAGAGTTGTACAAGCAGATCGATCTTATGGACATAGAAATACGACAAGCCAAATGTGACATCCGGCGAATTGAGAAGGATCGAGAGCAATTTATTCAAGCAGTACAAACCGTAACCGAACAGATCAACCATTTCTCGTTGACCAAAGCTGATAAAGATTTCGTGGAACGAGAGCTGGCACTGAGGGCTTTGGTTACGGATCTCGAACGCTACGTTCCTTTCCTTTGCTTCAACGTGATCCAGAAAGAATTTTCTCTAAACCTCACCGGGTTACATGAGAAAATCTATTGCCTCGACCAAAATAATAAAAGCAATTTCTATGACTTGGAGAAAAAAATGAAAATGAAAGCCAATATTATCGATTTGGATGATCTCAAGAAATACCAAGCAAAGATGCTCGCAAAATTGAACAGAGTCGAACAGATGAATGCTTCCAAACACAAGGGTCCTCTGGATGCCGCCGGGGTCACTGTGAAAGGTGCCTTCGCCCCGAATTGTTTGAGCTGTGGAGGAGACGCTTTCCTAGAAGGATGCTCGGAGCTGATTCCACGACCGGTTCATTTTGCGCCACAAATCAGCAGAAAGAAGGTTACTTCGGCCCGTTCTTGCGGGGGACCACATACCGTTACAAAGCCGGAGGAGCGAACCCCATTGACGGCTCCCCTTTTGGGTCTGCTTTGCGGTGATGAGAAGCTTCGGGTCACACAAATCGTTGGACTAGATGGTAGCTCCTACTATGCGGATATAAATTTGGAAGAACCCAAACGGAAACGCTCCAAGCAATTGCTGTGATTTTGAGTTTCGGTTTAGGCACCTTATGATAAGTAAATTATTATGTAGACTAAATTATTTAAGATCAATTCCGAATAAATTATTGTAAACTTTAAACAGAAAATTTTGGGATTCTTTCTCTGATGGATCTGGGACTTTTATACTGTAAACTTTTGAATTTTAAATTATGGGACACATTTTCTTAATTTTTTCATAGAAATTCTAAATAAAATCATCTTTTCACGATCCTGTGCCAGCTTGATACCAGTTGATATTCTGGTTCCCACTTCGTATTTCGCTGCTGGATAGCAAGACTAGATAGCTAGCTCTAATGATCTGCGAACGGTTTTCAAATCTCAACTGAATTTTATTTTTCATTTTTAAGCATATCCCGAAATCAGGTAGACAAGGTGATATTGAAAACAACTTTTAAAAAATAAAGTAGCTTTTTTATTATTATTTTTTACCTGAATACTAAATTCCGAATTAGAATGCTGAATCAGAAATTCATGATAAACTGATGTTACCATTTTTTTAAGAAATCTAAATTCATTATTATAAAGTCAAAATTGGGAGGTAAGTACGAAGAAGTGAGGGAAGTACAGTTGTTTAAAGGTAAGATGTAAAAAAAAAAGAAAAAAATTGATAACTTTTTATTAATTTCATATTCAAATAGCTTAACTCTATTTATGGGGATTAGAGGGGGGTAGGACAGGGCATCAAGTGAGCGGAAAACTGATATACAATGGATTGTGGGTTCAAGCCAGCCGGAGTATCTCGGCAAATTTGGAATCATGAATCGGGTACTTAGGTATCTTTTCAGGATTCTCAATTTGTTTCGAACAGTTGGAAGGGAGTGAGATGATTGAAACCTGTCCCAAGCCAGTGGTAACGGACCCCTTGGTTGTGCTGCAATTATTGTTGATGAGTTAAGCATGAACAATATTTGAATATGCGATCGAGACTTCCCGTACCGCCTCGGGTCGAAAGACCTATCAGCCACTGGTGGGTCAAACATACATACATACATACATACATTAACATTTTTTTTTAAGAAATCTTAAAACATTATCATCAAATCCGATTTAACGACCAACTTACTTATAGCTTTATGTAGAAACATATTTGAAGAATTTTTCTGTTCACTCAGAATTTTTTTTTCAGTGCTTATTGCTCTTGCTTAGAAGATTAATCCGATAATAAAAAAGAATTTAAAAAAATTTAACATTTACTCCAATGGCCAGAAAGAAAATTTGCAATCTGAAAATTAAAGTTCTCAAAATAAAAATAAAATTAAAACAACAATTTTAATTTACAATCTATTTAATATTAAAATTCACAAAATTCGAAGACTTATTGAAGTTTGTCTTGATTCTTTATAGCTACTTAATCTTAACGGTATTTAAATGAGGCCTTTGAAGGCAAATAGATTAAAGTACATAACAACTACTTTAGAGAAAAGATGCTTTAAAATTTTAGTTTTAGTTCGAACATAAAAGTATGGAAAATGAATTTAATAAATCTGAAAAAATTACCATTTCATTTGAAATATGAAGGAACGACTGATCTTAAGAAGTGTATTCTAAAAAAAAATTAACACTTTGTTTTGCGAATAACTTTTGAATGCATGGATGGAATATTGATAAAATTTTCAGTGAAGCTACTCACAGCGACAGAATTTCATCGAATTTCATCGCATTTGTACAAATGTGGTGTAGTCTGTGGCCCGCTTTAGTGTTTCAGTCATACACCTCAGTGTAAACGGAGAAAAAAAATAATTAGGACTCCCACCACACAACATACAAAAAATATCAACAATTTCTACCCCGCTGTCAGCGTTCCCAAATTAAAATCTTTACTCTTTATGAAAAGAATTTCACCGTCGAAAAATTTGCACGAAAATATGCACCAACCAGAGATACCAATGTGTCTGATTTTTCAGAATTTGCCTGATTTTTCGAGGCTCGGCTCGACACCCTGATACGGCATTGGATTTCCCTAATTTTTAAAAATAAGCCTAATTTTGCCTCATTTTTGCGAATGTGATGAAAAATGAGTAAAAGGGAACTGCGTGAGATACCATTGCTGAAGTGAAAATGTGGATCGATGACCAAAAAAAAGGTCATCACTTTGAGCAAAATTTCTGTTACTTTGACGTAACCAGATTTTTATTCCGCCAGTCCCCGATTTTTTGAAAAAAAAAATTTCGACAACCCTGCTGCCAACAATAAAAAAGATCTTCAGTTAGAGTTTATAACGTTAAGTTGTTTATTTTGTAGCTTTATAAATGACTAGCTGATCCCGTACGAACTTCGTTTCGCTTTAAATCATTGGTACGTCAAAATGAGTTTAGAAAATGAATTCGAAACATTCTTTCTGCAATTTTGGGGAAAAAATTCAACAGTGTTTAAATTCGCTACTATTACTATTACTTGAAATTCAAATTAAACGGTTGATTGGCTTTTTATTAAAATTTATGTGAGAGTGTTTTTTTCTCGATCGGTTGCAAAATCTAGACATTATGGCAGAAACATGTACTATTTGTTTATGTGCACGACTCTTTTGCTTGAGCTTCACACACAAATTGGTATCAATTAACTGCCTCCAACAAAATTATTGCACAAAACACTGAACTTTCAATGAAACCCTCTTTTTCTGTCCCATGGCCCGAAATTCGATAATTGAAACCAATTTTACGTTACTCAAAACTCCCTTGTGCCATTTTTTCTTTTCAAATTATATGTAAAATAACATCAGGAACTTGAAAACAGTGAACAGTGAATATAGATGCCCCTTTCGCCGACCCTTGACACGGAATATGCTACCTGGAGTCAATTGCTCATAGTTTATAACCCTCATCTGAACATGTTCATCTCAATCCGATGCATGATCACGACAATATCGCGAAAACAGTGAGCAACTGACATGGACGGCTTTTTTTTACCACGATTCAAAACTTGACACCCGAAATCAATTATCTTTTCTGTTAAACTCCCATGTGTCAATTTTCATTACAATTCTATGCTCAATCAAGAGAATATCGTAAAAACAGTGAACAGATAATAACACCCTTTGCCGACCCCTGAGCCAAGATTTGAAACCTGAAAGCAAAAGAGCGTCTCTCAATGCGGAAAATTTCATCTCAATCCAATGTAGAATAACGTCAAAATCGCAAAAACATTAAAGTTGGGTATGGACGACTCCTTCAGCCGACTTCTGATCCACAATTCAAAACTTGAAATCGATTGCTCGTCTCTCAAAACACTCATGTGCAAATTTTCATCACAATCCAATGTAAAATAACGCCAATATCGCAAAAACATTAATCAGTGAATATGGACGACCCCTTTGGCCGACCCCTGACCCTAAATTTGATAACTGTAATCGATTGCTCGTCTCTCAAAACACTCATGTGCTAATTTTCATCACAATCCGATGTACAATAACGCCAATATCGCAAAAACATTAATCAGTTGATATGGACGACCCCTTTTGCTTGCCGACCCCTGACCCAAAATTTGATAACTGTAACCGATTACTTGTCTGTCAAAACACTCATGTGCAAATTTTCATCACGATCCGGTGTATAATAACGCAAATATCGCAAAAACATTGATCAGTGAATATGGACGACCCCTTTGACCGACCCCAGACTCTAAATTTGATAACTGTAATCGATTGTTCGTCTCTCAAAATACTCATGTGTAAATTTTCATGACAATCCGGTGTATAATAACGCCAATATCGCAAAAACATTAATCAGTTGATATGGACGACCCCTTTTGCCGACCCCTGACCCTAAATTTGATAACTGTAATCGATTGCTCGTCTCTCCAAACACTCATGTGCAAATTTTCAACACGATCCGACAAAAAATAACGTCAATATCGTGAAAACCATATTTGTGTTGTATGGACGACCCCCTTCAGAAGGGGTCATCCAAAAATCTGAAAACATTTTTCATCCTTCCTGGACCTAATGAGTATCCATGCCAAATTTCAGACCTCTAGCTCTTAAGACGGCTGAGTCTATAGAGGACAAACAAACATACAGATAATTGCTTTTTATATATATGTATAGGATAGATTAAAGTTAGCTATTTTCAAGGAATCTAGAGGACAAATTCCAAGTTTATTTAAACTGACAATCAGCAACCGTTTTTATTTTGGTGAAACTTTAGCCAAATCATCCTCTCGCTCGCGTATGACTTTTTTAAGCCTCCATTGACGAACCTTACCATCTACCTTTTCGCTTAGAATACAATACAATTTAACGTTATAAACTCTATGTTTTTATAACGTTGAAACCTGCCTGATTCAAATGCAACCAAAAAATGAACCCAGGGTTGCTAGCGGTTTTTCGTTTTGAAATTCCAAAGTTTTTCCCGGTTTTTCCCAGGTTTTTTCCCGGTTATAAATGATGATTTCTTCATTTATTACACTCGTCTTTTAATATAAAATCATGGTGAATTTAAAAAAAATCAATGTTAAGGGCCTAAAAAATCATGACGGCGTCGGCTTCGGGGTCTTTTAACACGTAGTCTTTTCGTATCAAATTGACAGGTTTTCATAATTTTTGACTGAATCTAACGAAAATGTCATCTGTTCGTTGTTTTGCTCTACAATTTCAACAATTTTGTAAAAATAAGTCCGAAATTGATCTTGAAACTATAATGTCCTTTTCAGCCCCTGTGAAATTTTCTAGAATTTTTATACAATTCTAGCAAAAAAATGTATAGGTTGTAGTGTAGAGAATATCGTCGAATAAAAAATACATTGAAACATAATATCAAATCAGCTTGTCAACTTGAATGGGGATTTGTCTTACAAAATTTAAATCATCAGATTGTTTGAAAATATTTAGTTATTTTCTGAATCCAGTTATTTTTTTTTGTACAAATCCAAAAACATGTTTATTATACAAATACAAAAGAATGAATAACTAGTAGTGCTCTCGACTAATGATTCATGAAAATATAGAATATCATGTACAAGACAGGATTGAACTTAGAGACCTCAGATTTCGACAGGAGCTTTTTCGATACAATTTTAACATAAAACATATATTCCAGCGTAGGGAACTTTGAGCAAAAGTTTAACGTAGGAAGAATTGGAATCTAAACACTTGCGATATCATGCTTCGTTCCTCAGGCCAGTTCAGACGAAATATACAATAACAACCGCATTGAAAAATCAATATCTTTTTCTGGAGAAAAAAGAGGTGTAACTCTGCTTAAAAACGTCTTACGCTGCCAAATTCGTTGCTTTATGTATAAAATAATTTAATGAAATATGTGTATCGAACACTGAATCATTTGACGTCGAAAACTAAAACTAATACAGTGTAACCTAGATAAGCGAGAAACCTCTATAAGTGAGAGAAAACACCAAATCCCAAGCTTTTTAAAGCACAAAACCTCTTTAAGTGAGAGTGTAAAACCTATAAAAGCTTAAGTCGTTTTCCTGACTAGACTAAGAAAATCAGAAAAAATACTAGTTTTGTATTGAAGTTTTGATACCAAAACGATATTGGGTTACCAAAGAGCAAATATCCACAATTCCATATTGAAACTCACTCGAGAAACCTTCGAACTGATGCATCAACTGGTGTCAGTGGAATTTTATCAAACAAATTCACATTGAGCAGTTGCATTTCTACATCACTTTAATGCATTTCTATGTTACTTTTTCTCTAAAAGAAAACATGGTTAAGATAGAAACTTCTTTAAGCGAGAAAAAAGTTCAGTCCTTTTGACTCTTACTTATCCAGGTTCGATTGTAGTTAGTTTTGTGTTTAGTTTTGTTAATCTTCTATATATAAAAATGAATTTCTGTCTGTCTGTCTGTCTGTCTGTTACCTATAGACTCGAAAACTTCTGAACCGATTTGCGTGAAACTTGGCAGGTGGGGGTATTGAAGACCGGGGAAGGTTCCTATTATGGTTTGAGACCCCTCCCTCTCTCAATAAGGGAGGGAGGGGCCTCCCAAACAAAAGACAATTTTTTGCATAACTCGAGCACCCATCAAGCAAATGGTATCAAAATTGGCATGGGGTGGTATTTGAGTACGAAGAATATTCCTATGAATATTAGGTACCCCTCCTTCCTCTCAGTGCACAGTGGTCCAAAATGCGAAAAACGTGATCGTTGCTTATAACTTTTTTAGGTCACATTTTAGCATATCAGTGTCATCGGAGAAGTTTATCAGTAAAATCAGCTCTATAATAAAAAACTATAATTTTTCTGATTAATCCCCCTACAAGTGAGATAAAATTTCTAACTTCTCTGTTATAGGTTTTAGCTCTTTGATGTCTTCGACAAACTTGTTCAAAATCAAATTTTCTACAACTTTGTCTCAGATGCCAAGTTTCTAAAATAATTATTATCCGAGATATCGGCCAAATAAGAAACTTAACCTCTAAAAATCAGTTTTTTGATAATAACTTTTTTCAGTAAATTTTAAGTTTAATAAAATGTTCCACAAAGTTGTTTGTCTTTCTAAAGTACACCACTTTGTTGAACATTTCAAGCTTGTAAAGTGTGATACTGCAGAGCTATGTTAAAAAGATTACCGAAAATAGGGCTTTTTCACGCCTTATTTTACAAACACCGGGCAACATCGGGCAGCCCGCTTTAGATGCAAAATAAAGTCGAAGATTTCGTCTACAAGATGCAGGTACAATCGTCAGTATCCACTTGTATCCAAGCGAGATACATAAATTTTACTTTTCCATGTTTGCATTAAAAACAACGATTTCTATGAAAGCACATAAATACAGCGCATTCTACTAGGTACGTGTGTTTTCTTCTAGCTTTTCCCTGCGCGATGTCAGAAGCAAAGGTTTGGAAGCGCATTTGTATTATTAGCATCTCCAGCTTGTAGAGGATATCTATTTTAATTGAACACACAATAACCTGTACTAATAATACAAATGCGCTTCCAAACCTTTGCTTCTGACATCGCGCAGGGAAAAGCTAGAAGAAAACACACGTACCTAGTAGAATGCGCTGTATTTATGTGCTTTCATAGAAATCGTTGTTTTTAATGCAAACATGGAAAAGTAAAATTGATGTATCTCGCTTGGATACAAGTGGATACTGACGATTGTACCTGCATCTTGTAGACGAAATCTTCGACTTTATTTTGCATCTAAAGCGGGCTGCCCGATGTTGCCCGGTGTTTGTAAAATAAGGCGTGAAAAAGCCCTATTTTCGGTAATCTTTTTAACATAGCTCTGCAGTATCACACTTTACAAACTTGAAATGTTCAACAAAGTGGTGTACTTTAGTAAGACAAACAACTTTGTGGAACATTTTATTAAACTTAAAATTTACTGAAAAAAGTTATTATCAAAAAACTGATTTTTAGAGGTTAACCCAAGTAACCAAAAGTTCCATAAAACAGGCTCTTAGAAGCTTACTCAGCTTTGTGTAACGAATGAATAGCATTCTACTCAGCCTTAAATTTAAGTTCTTATCGATACTTTCAAAGTCCATAGTTGAAGCTGAGTAGAAGGCTATTCAGCCCCCACACGAGACCTCGAAAAATAAAAATTAATAAAAAAAGAATCATACTTTTCCTAGCTTTGGATTGTTATACCTATTTATTCTAATTTAATGTTGCTGTAACTGTGAATGAGTTTTATACTTACTTGAAAAATTTGCATGCTTGAAGATTTGAACCTGAACCAACGAGGTGAGAACTGAACACGCTACCTCTGTACCATGGCCAATACTTAGATTGCTGTTATTTTAAACATAAATATAAAAGAAACTTGAAATTATCGCTTTTTCAAGGCAGGCGATATTAAAAATGTAAACATTCGTATCTATTCACCAAAGCATGTATAAATTTTTTCCAAAACAAACTAGGAGGAATCGAAACTAAACGTAAGTAATTTTATTTTTTAATTTTTTTTTTTGATTAATTTTCTAACAATCTGTTTCCAATTTTAGTTTAGAAATGGAAAGCGCTTTCATGTGATTTCTTATCAAGGTTTTTCCCAATCATGACAATCAAGATTTGAGGAACTGTTCAAATATAGAAAAGGAATAGAGAAAGTTAGAGTCAAGTTCATCCTTTTGAAGAATATATTGCTAACAGCTGCGAAAAGCTACCGTCGATACTAGCTGGTAATAAATTTGCTCTAGGTGCTGGAGGTTTTCCAGCTTCAGCTGTTTTTTTTTTCAGTTTGTTAGATATGAATATTGTGAAAATAAAATAAAAGTGAAATATATGTAAGATTTATGCCGTCTATCCATTTTGATTTCAACAGTGGATTTATTTGAGGGTTTAATTCGTTGTTCGTATATTCGTAGCTCTGATATTTTGTTATTCACTCTTGGAAAAACCTTAACGCTAACGTTTGCATTGAAGTTCTATAGAAGTTCCTCATGGAACCAAAAAGTTCGTATCAAGTTCTGCATGGAACCAAAAAGTTCGTAAGAAGTTCTGTATGGAACAAAAAAATTCATTAAAAGTTCGTAACGAAGCACGCTAAGCCAAATTGAATCCTGGATTTTTTAAGGTACTGGCAACGCACAAAAGTGTTCTATGCTACTTGTTTAGACTTTTTATGTTCGTTCAGAGTCTCAAAAACAGCACTTGTTTTCATTTCTCTCGAGTACCTTTTATCCAGCCAAATGTGAACTTTTGATGCACAAAATTAAGTATCTATGCGACTTTTGGTTACTTGGGAAGTTTCTTATTTGGCCGATATCTCGGATAATAATTATTTTAGAAACTTGGCATCTGAGACAAAGTTGTAGAAAATTTGATTTTGAACAAGTTTGTCGAAGACATCAAAGAGCTAAAACCTATAACAGAGAAGTTAGAAATTTTATCTCACTTGTAGGGGGATTAATCAGAAAAATTATAGTTTTTTATTATAGAGCTGATTTTACTGATAAACTTCTCCGATGACACTGATATGCTAAAATGTGACCTAAAAAAGTTATAAGCAACGATCACGTTTTTCGCATTTTGGACCACTGTGCAGTGGGGTGATAGGAAGGGGGGAGGGGGGCTACCTTACAATTTTTCATATAACTCGAAAACTAATCAAGATATTGGAACCAAATTTGGCACGGGAAGGTATTTGGATACGAAAAATATTTCAATGATTATCTGAAACCCCTCCCCCTTTTTTGTAGAAAGGGGGAGGGGGCCTCTTTCATATTTTTTTACATAACTCAAAAACTAATAAAGCAAATGGAACCAAATTTGGCATAGGAGGGTATTTGGATATGAAAAATATTTCTATGATTATTTGAGACCCATCCCTCTTTCCAGTAGGGAGAAATAATCAAGGGAGGGGTCTCTTTTATAATTTTTTACACAACTCAAAAACTAATTAAGCCAATGGAACCAAATTTGGCATGGGCGGGTATTTGGGAACGTGACATGTTCTAATGATTGTTTGAGAACCCTTCTTTCTTCCAGTGGGGAGAAAGGAAAGAGGGAGGGGAGTTTCATACAATTTTTACATCATAACTAAAAAACTACAATAGCAAATGGAACCAAATTTGGCATGGAACCATATTTGGGTACGAGATGTGCTTCTATGAATATTTGGTATCCCTCACTCCTTCAAAGAAGTGGATGAAAAGGGGGAGGAAAGGTCTCCCTTACAATTTTCAGTATAACTGGAGAGTTGATCGAGCAAATTTAACCATATTTGGCATATGAGGGTATTTGGATTCGAGAAATGTTTCTGTCATAAATTGAAGCCCCACCTTTTTTTTCAGCGGAAAGATATTAAAAGGGAAGGAGGAGCTTCCATGTAATTTTTTTTTGCATAACTCGAGAATTTATCGAGCAAATGAAACCAAATTTGGCATCAAAAAGTTTTTGAGTACGAAAAATACTTTTTCTATGTGAAACAATTCCTTTCTTGCAATAAGATGATAGAATTGGGAATATAGGAAGGGAAGAGGAGGCTTACATTTAACTCTTTTTTTACAAAATCCGAGAAATGGACAAAACTTAACATGAAAAATCATTTTGGTATGATTCTATGATTATCTGACACACCATCCTCCTTTCAGTGAGAGTAGGTACATAGGAGGAGGGAGGTGAGCCCAATACAATTTTGTTAGCATAAGTTCTCAATTTATGCTAACGAAGCCAACAAATGGAAACAAATATGGCATGGAAAGGTACTTGGTTACGAGATATCTTTCTACGATTGTTATAGATCCTTACGCTTTACAGTGTAGAGAGGGGAAGAAAGGAGGAGGGTCCATATAAATTTTTGTTGTAAAGCTTAAAAACTTATCAACCTTATAACCTCTTATATTTGATATAAGAGGATTTTTGGGAACGAAAAAATTAGGTATGATAATAAAAAATCACGACCTGCATTCAGCAGGGGATGAAGGTAAGGACAGGGGAGGGGCTCTCTTATCAGTTTTTCAGCATAAATCCAGAACATATCAAGAAAAAACAACCATATTTTATAAGTTAGATGGTTTGCGATTAATTTGAGACCGTCTAGACAGCTTCAAATTATCAGGTCTTTAACACAAATTTATAGAGCGAGATTTTAAATATTCGTTTAAGTTATCTTTGTGTTGAAATTCGAAACTCTAGCTGCAGCTCTCATTTTATAGCGATTGCTTATAAATTATGTTATAATTTGATTTAAAGTAATGCCAATAAAACAATAAAAATTTGAATAATTTCTGAAAATATCATTTGATTTTGAAAGGTGTAGCAAAGCACACCGGGTCAGCTAGTATAGTTTTATTATTAAATTTATAACATTTGAGTTATGCTTGTAAGTGTAGAAAACTTGTGGAACGCGGAAAAAGCGAAAACATAGCAATAAGTTAAAAACTTCGTTTTTTTACTAACGAACGAAATAAGCGTTAATGAGATAAATCTATATCGAGACTCTAAACTACTCTTAAATTTGAAAATAATTTCAAAAATATTATTGAAATTCCTTGCAAAATTTCAAACATGACAGTTTTCCCGGAGAGGTGCCGAAATTCCCGGTTTTTCCCGGTTTCCCGGTGTCGTGATGAAATTCCAAAGTTTTTCCCGGTATTCCCGGTTTTCCCGGTTCGCTAGCAACCCTGTGAACCGAACTCAACCGAACTAGAAAGATACAGGTGTTCGAAAACAGCTATTTTTTCTTAATTTTTCCGATCTAACTCGTTTCAGTCTGAATATTTTTATTAAGGGTGTTCCACAAAACTGTTTGATTTTAAGTGACTCAAAGCTCTTTCAAACATATCTTGCTTGAATAAGCTCGACCTGAAAAGATATCGGTAAAATACTGAAAATTTTGCTAAAAAAATATTTTTGACGTCTTCAACAAAATTGCTACATTTTCTACAATCTAAAAACTTTTCAAATACACAAGTGCTCTAAAATGAAAAATACAAAAAATAATTTTTCTATCTGGTGAATTAATCATTTTTATCAAAAGCTCATTGTAAAGTGCTTTATGTGTAGGTAAAATGTCTTGAAGACACTATGAGTCTAAAACGCTCCGTTTTGGCGTAAACAATTTTGATCACCTTTTTACATCGTTTTCCCCTGTGTGCGGCCTCTTGAAAATTAGGACTAATCCTTAAAAATCATGACACCTCTGGTTTGGAGAGCAGCGTCTTTTCTCCGAGAAGTCCGAGAAGATTTTGACAATATCTGAGTATTTTGGCCAGCTTAAATGTGTCTATATCTCCTTATTGAATTTATCGGTAAGCTCGAATACATCCAAGAGAATCTGTAAAAAACGATCATCAAAGTCTAAAGCGAATCTTGTCGGCATTATTTAACTCGATCTACAGTAAAAGATAGATGAAAATTGAAGTTTTTGGTGGTTTTGTAGCTTTTCCAAAATTACTTTTGGATATTTTTTTAAATTATCCAACATTATTTGAAAAATTTGACAAGAACGCTATGTCAACTATTCGGTGAGCAGAATATTAGGCTTAATCGGTTTTGGGAGCTTTTCGGCCGGTCGAAAATTCGGTACATCTATATTTTTTTAACATTAATGAAAGGGTTAACGTTAAAAAAATGCATAGTGTTGTTTTAAAACAACTCTTATCAAAATACCAATCTCGGAAACGCGTGAATATTTTTGAGTGATATATTCACAAAAAATAATCTAGAGATTAAAAGAAATTAGCCAATGGTATTTTTATTACGATATTTCAATGTATGTGTGAGATATCAAAAAAAGTATTTTTTTTCTTTTGAAAAAAGGTTGTCAAAATGACAGATAATTTAAATTTTTTCTCTTTTGTAACTTATTCTATAAATTTTTGTAATAAAATGGAAAAAAAAATTCATCATGGGTGCACGGAATTTTGGCATAGTTGACGAATGCGTAAATGTCATAAAATGAATATTTTGAATAATATTTTCAATCAATTAAAACACATTATCAATCTTATTAGTAGATCATGTTAAATGGTTGTGGGTATTGACCATGGGTGCACGGTTTCACTTCAATTTTGTCGTAGTAGATATGTTCTAGCACCCATCGTTCGGAAGTTTTTCAACATACTGCTTATAAATTATACCTGATATTGTAGATTTTTAAGCATATTTTTTCAATAAGTAGAGCAATTTACCATTTGTGTTTACATTATTTTTCACTATGGGCGCGCGGATTCACCGTATTTTTATCAAATATCCGATATTTGATCCGATGTTTTTACAAATTTTTAAAAAGCATTTTTTCAAATCTTAACTAAACCAAACTCGAAACCATGTCTCCACATAAATTCTAAATCAACTATTATGATTTCAAGTTCCGTTTTTTTTTTCATTTCTGGAAAAAAAATATTTCAATCATTTCTTGAAACAATAGTTATTTATTTATTATTAAAAAAACAGGTCTTGAAAACAGGTTTGCAACCACATTTTTATCTGATAAGATGGTAATTCAATCAACGTCCAAGAAATTGGAGAATGGTTGCCATGGACCGAGTGAATTTTAGGAATTATGTGCATCAATTCACACGTTGATTTGTTTTTTCCTAAAAAGTTTTTTAATTGACCAATATTGCATTTCAAATACCTGTCACATGTATCTGATTTGTAAGCAAAGAGATTTAGGACTGAACGAGAAGCCGTGGTCATAATCATTAACCAAAAAGTATACAAACAAAACTTTCCTTCGGCTTTTTAACAAGGTTTGGAAGAAATTGGCAAAGTCGTACACAGACAACCAGAAGTCGTATTTCATTTAATAGATTATATCGTATAGAATGTTATTTACACTCATTTTCGTATATCTGCACCTACAATGTGCGGCCCATGCATATTCTTTATCGTATTCAAATGCATTGCATGATTTTATTAGGACAAGAAGAGAGACTCATATTTATGTACATACTAGCTGAATTACCCGGCCTTGCTCGGGTTTGCATAAAATATAAATCAAAATGAGTCGTTTGACTTTAGGAAATTTTGGTAGCTTTGTATTCAATATGTTTTATACATTTTTTATGAGAAAATTTTACCCATGTTGTGCCATGTATGTAAGCTTTGAAAGTTTTGTTAGTGTTTTTGAAGTTTTGAATGACAATATTTATTGTGTTTCCCTTTTTCATAATTTTGAAACACTTATAGTTATGAGGTTCGTATTCAAAGAAATTAAAAATAGATTCCCATGAATGCTTTTTTTATTTCATCACGAAAAACATTTTATACCTACCCTTTCTTGAAGGAAGTTTGAAAAGCTTTGGCGGTCTATATTTTATATCTTCAAATGATTAAAGTATATTTTTATCATTCCCACCCCCATCTAATGAAATCTCTTTTGGAGATGATCTCCGATGCTATATGCCAAATGCTCTCCCGTATACTATATTCAAGTTTTATTTGCCCAGCAAATTCTTAGGCTTCCGAAACTTGCCGCAGCTGGTGGCCACCAAGCCTTCCAAGCCAACGGCCATGAGTTCGAATCCCAGTCACGGCATACACAGTAAACTTTTGTGGTTTAGTAGTTTAAGCATTTGTGAGATGCTAGCCATCATATACTTGAACGATGTACGCTTAGAATTAAGTAAAGGGAATCTCTTCGAGGAAACATTAAGTTTCATTGAGATCCTGTATGTGCTTGTATTTGGTTTTTTAACTTGTTAAGACTCATTTTTCATGTTTTCAAATTTATGTGTACTTTTCGTTGTTTTTTACACACCGTTTTATCATTAGTTTTTCTTAAATGTTCCAAGTTCCACTAATAGTTTTTGAAGTGATCTAAAAGAAATTATCTCGGGACCCAAATCGCCTATTTTATGATGTTATAACAAAAGATTTTTTTTCAATTTTTCCATTCTTGGAAAAAAAATCTCATTAATTATTGTGCAGAGTGATAAAGTAAAAATTCTTGGAAATAATTTGATTGAATTAACAGTACTTAACGGTTTAAGTTTTCGCAAAATTGGATGGTAAAATTGAACACATTGATGATCAACATTTATACAAAAGTCATAGATTGCCCAATAAAATTGAATTGTATAAAACTTAAAACCTCATACTTAATTTCAAATAAAATTTCTTGCGTTGGATTTGGTTTTTCCAGATAAAGCACGTTAAATTTTTGAGCCCTCCATTTAGATTTCTCGACGGCTTTCAAAGCGTTGAAATCACAGCTCTCAACTTATAACTCTGAGTTTAATTATTTTATCTTTCTCTATGAGGAATTCTCAAAATACGAAAATGGTTGGTTCTAAAAAGCTTGATTTCAAGAAAATAGCTTCATTTGTTTTCAGCACTCAATCCAAATTCATAATAAAGATAAATCATTGCATCCATACTTCACACACTGTATATTCTTATAGACTCCAAAGCCCTGCAGCAGTAGTAGGGAGTATGTACCTTGAAAACCACTACAATTGAAGTCAATACATACTTTACAGGTTAGTTGTATTTTTCAATCCGAAATTTTAGCTCATTATTGCATCCAAAATTCTCGCATCTACCGGTACCACGTGCTTTCAGCAGTAGGAGGTACAAAAAACACCCGCCAAAATTCCCCCTTTCAAATCTTTAACGCTCAGCAAGCTTTGATTTGCTTTCCAGTACACGTGAACTCTGGATAGTCGTTTCTTACGCCCGGCCTATGGTGATGGTTTAAACAACCCGCCAAAAGAAACGAAAACCGGCTGCCAAATGGGTGCCATGACTTTTGATTTGTGAGAATAAAAACGAAAGTTGTATGGGAGGGTCCCTTTTCTTAGGTGGGAGGGGCTCAAAACTATCACTAAAACCTTACCCTGGTCCACATACATCTCTGTAACAAATTTCAGGCTGATCGGTTAAGCGGTGTCGATTTGTATGAGGTGCATACAAACAAACATATATAGTCCAACCAGGGGCGGTCCTAGAGTTGGCTCTTGGGGGGGGGGTGATTTTCCAAATTTTCAAAAATCGGTCTATAAGAAGGATCGTGAATATCTGGCGAAAAAATGTTTATTTTGAGAAACAGAATTGTGGAGAGGGGGACGACCAGGGGGGGGGGGGGGGGGGGGTTTACAGTTGCAAATAAAACTTGTATTTTGTAGGTTTATAGGTGTGTAATTTAAATAGTTTGAAATCAGAAAAAAATAGTAAAAACTTTTAACAAATTTTCTCAATACACTTTTTTTATATCTTTTTATAAAACAATTTGTGAATCTTAGATGCTCACTGCGAAAAAGTGTTGATAAAAAGATTATTTTCGTAATTTTTACAATTGGTTAAAAATTATAATTTTAAGTACTCTTTAAAGAATTTTCCGTAGTACTCTTTAAACGTCATTTCACAAATGAAAATTAAACACACATTTTCGTAGAAGAAAACGTAAAAAAAAAATCTTCAAGTTATCCACAATATTTTTACTGGGCATCAATCAGCGTAAGACCCTCACCAAAATTTTAATGATTCTCATTTTGCAACAATTTCAAAACAATTATTCTAAGAAAAGTGTTCGTTAATAATAGCTTTGAATTAAAAACTGAATATTTAATTATTTTCTGAAACATTTTGCTGAATCGTTGTTCGAGAGTTTCGAATTATTATTAATTCTTGTTCCAATTCTTCAATTTATTAAAATAAATTTAATTCTAAATAAGATCAACAAAATCAAATTTTTCTTCATGCTCTCAATATTTCCAAACTTTTTGTATAATGTTTGAATAAAAGAAAGGAATACTGAATGAAGAGTTAATTTCTGAAAGTTAATACTCTTTCAATATTTCAGTGAAAAGTCATAACCAATTGCAATTGAAATAACAAAACTTTCAGATTCAGAATGGATTTTTTAACCTAAATTATTAAGCTGGATTTCTACTCAAAAGTTTAAATATTGTTGTGTAGATGAGCTGAAAACAGTATCGGCGATATAATTGGTGTGAATCCTGAAATCTAGCTGTGTTGGTCAAAAATTAGAAAAAAAATCTTCCGAATATTCAACTTGAACGATTGCCTTGTTTCCGAGAAAATAGTCGGGGATGAAGGAATACTTTTATTTCACCTGGGAAAAATAAAAAAATTGGCAAGTTTTTGTAACCTATGCTGTATAAACTGATTTTGGAAATAAAATTCTGAACTCGTTTTTTTATCAGATTTTATCAATCACCTTTAGTTTTAAAAGTAGTATTTTCAGTATTTTTAGAAAATTGAATAGATATCATTAGAGATGTACCGAATAGTGCTAAAAAATGAAAAACACAATTTTCTGAGCTTTGTATAGGATTCGGAGCATAACTGATATCAAGTTTCAACCAATATTCTAAGTTTCGTATTTTTAATGTAATTTTTTATTTCCATAAAATCCCCATGATTGAAATTTATTTTTATAATTTTAATCATAATTTGGTCTCAGGACAACTTTATCATAACAATTTCTAACTTAATTAACTTTCAAATTAAAGATTGATTTTTTTTGATAAAAACTATGGATCATTATAAAAATAGTTTAATTGTGATAACGGCTCAAAATGTACGACTTCCTTCGAGCCAAAGGGGTACAAGTGCATAAAAGCTAATGAAAGACGTAAAATATTACAGTAAACGAGTCTTCGAAAGAAAAATAAATGATTAAAGCCAATACAATCCAAGCTAATTTTTTCAAAAACATTTCAAAATAAGGAATAACAACAACAAAAATCGAATCTGTCTAGGTGGACATCTGGAGAAGGGAGGTAGGGGTTGTCGAATATCCACATTTGTGCCCGGAGAGGGAGAAAGGGGTAAAAATCTTATTTTTTTTTTGTCCACGTGGTATCTGAACGGCCTCAAAGGCAATTTAACACTTAAAGTCTCAAGTTCTTTTTACTTCTACTAAAAAGGATCGAGATATGTTGATCCATCAAGCATTGAGCCAAACCGATCTACAATAAGGCCGGAACAAATTTCAAATCCTTCTTTTGTCACTCGGAGTTGGAAATCGCGAGGGGGGGGGGACAATAAAAAATAATGCGAAAAACAAATGAATTGGAATAAATTGCACGGAAGCTTGTATGCTACATAATTGCATACTATGTCATTGCACAAAACCTATAAATCAAGTAATTGTTTATCGAATAATTCAATGAAATCAAGAAAACAAAAGGTGAAATAACTCTCATCTTCTTAAATTTGTTTTTTAGTCTTGTAATCTTTCAAATATTGGAGTTTTTTATTGGAATTTACATAAATTACTTTAAACTTTATTTATTTCCCCCTTCGGGTTTTTCGGAAATTCCGGAAACTTATCAGATTAGCGAAACGTTGTTTGATGACAGAGAATCGCACGAAATTAAATTGCATGTTTCGCATGATCCCAAGCTTTTTGGCGATACACCATACTGTTTTGATATTGATGAAAAAAAAATCAAATGCAAATCAAATTTTTAAATTCGGTCCACCCAACCCAAATTTTCCAACTTTAAGCCAAGTTTAAGTCATATGAAGTTAACATATACATTTTGCCAATAACTTACGATGAAGGTTTTGCTCATCGACTTTAGAATGAGATCAGAAGAAAGCAATATGGCATAAGATGACTGTGATATGGCCAAACAATTTAGCTTTTTTTAAAGGGGGTGATCCCAAACTTATGGCCGGAAGCGTATATGGTCAGCGAATTCGAATTCAACGCTGTAATTACCTCAACAAAAGTTATTTGGTAAAATTCGGTTCAGGGAATTGCAAGTTTCAGCTGTTTAAGTTTTGCTGACCGATTTTTTTTTTAAATCTTAAGCTATTAAGTAATTAATAAATTCAACAAATCCCCCACGGAGTGGGAAAATTTGAGAATTCGAATGTACACCTACTAAGAAAAGTTCTAAGTTTTTATATAAAATCCAGCGTTTGCGAGTACTTCGTAACGGTTTTTTGCCGCTTGGGGGGGGTGATCACCCCGATCACCCCCCCCATAGGACCGCGCCTGTCCAACTCATCTTTATATATTAGATGAACTCGATCTTTGTATACGACAATTCGCAAAAAAAATCCGTGAAACGACCGATATACGATGATCAGCCGTGATTGACAGATTTTGTCGTGCTATGCATAAAATATTTAGAAATTAAGATTCACTAATCACTAATCACTAATCGTACTTCCACAGCCAGAACTTATGTCTGAGTCCCAAAGAACAATAAGCGTGTATTATTATTCTTCTTGTCTTTGTTCATGTTTAGGATCATAACATCAACACATCAAAATGATCAAAAACATAAAATGGTTGGGCCTACCATGGAGCAGAGAACGCAGAGAAATCTGGAACACAGGAACAGGAAGAAACGTGGACCACCAGTACCATACGTTTCAAAGGGGATCGTTGGAAGCATGCTAAGAAAAATGCTCCGTGATGAAAATACCATGCTAAATGTAATGTAACTTCACCAATCACTAGAACCATTCTTCATGGGCTGAAAATGATTTATTTGGTACACTGAAATCACAAAACTTGAAACTAAAATTCTTTTTTGAAAATTTGATTTATTTGATGAAAGATTTTTAAAGATTATTAAAAATTTACTTGAATTTTTCTGCGTTGAACTGTTTTGGATTTCAGTGTACAATCATTTCTGGTCTTAGGCCAAGGATAAAGCGCCTTTACTCGCTCTTGAAAATAAAAAAGAAACGGAAACATTAATAGAACATTAAACCTTTCGAGGTCTGTTAAGAGCTCGAAAGGTTCTACAAATATTTTACCCTTTTAAAAGCACTTGATAGTGAGATTACTTCAAAACCTTTCTGCAAACGATGAACTTTCATTTTTTAAAGTAAAAAATATTAAAAATGTAAATCTTTTATGATTCAGAAAAAACATGAAAATGCAAACATTCAAAACCTTGAACTAGTACATAAGTGAGAAAAACATAAAGGCGAAAGATTGGAATAAAGCTCCATCCTTTTCTTCTACCTCAAACTAAAGCACTGTCACAAAAATAAATCCATCTATCCCTACTGTTTCAATTCGATTTTATTCGACATGGACAGTCGAGACTATTTAGACAATCCCAACGCAGGAGCGTACGCAACGCCAAACGCGCCAGTATACCTTCATTCTGTGTGAATCGAATAAGTTTTTAGAAAAAAACACAACCAAAACTTGTCACATTACTAAGAGCGAAGAAATGATGATAAAATTGAAGCTGAGATTATTCTACCCCTGGATTTTTTGAATATACGGTTCTCTGATTCTCAGCCCAGCAATCGCGAATATGTCTCGATGTCTAGTTTGCACACCTTTCCTGCTCCCACAAACACAGGTGTTACATTACGAATAGATATTTTTTATTTTAAATACCGACAATCAAAGTTTGCTTCTCCTTCCCTCCTCCCCTCTTTCCCAAGTACTATTTTCCTCCTGCTTTATCTAGTAACACATGTTGGTAGGAAATTTTAGCATTGTGAAGGAAAATCACACAGTCTACATCTCTCCCTCTACATCATTGAAACTTATTGATTGGTGGTCCTAATGTAGCGGAATAAGACAAACAGACATACTTTTTTATGCAACGCTGGATAAAGAAAGTTACCTTCGTCATGGGGGAGAAAAAAATAGATAGAGGAAAGCACATGTGATTTGAAACGTTCTCACCGGGTTTCTGCTGTTGGTGTCCTTCGCTTGCTTCGATTGGTTTGGCTCGTGTTGGCTTGTACAGACGCGTCCATTGATTCGATTTTTCACCAAAATTAAATTCATTAAGTTTGATTGGAATCTTTTCACTATAACGAGGGCTTCTCACAATGTTTCTTCCAATTTCACTTGCAATTCTTCGGAATGCAGTAACTATTCTTAACTTTCACTTCCACTCTTCATGAGGCGGCTTCATATTCAGGCAATCGAGAATCGAGAAGTTAATGCGGACGGATCGAACCAAAAACTTGACCGTTCAACACGACACACAGAACGAGACTCCATAAAATATTTAGAAATTAAGATTTTTTTTAACATGAAATACGATTTATATTATCATAACAACCAGGACTTAGATCTTAGCAGAAAGTACATTTTTCTATCAAACAAGATTGCTAAAATGAGAGATTATAAGTATTTTAAAAGAAAAATATAAAATGTCGGAAGAAGGTATCTGCTGGTAATAATAGTTCTTCCCAGAGTGTTTACATTGAGCGCGGTGGCGAAACATTTCTACCCGAAATCCAGGCCGATGCTGTATCCAATATCGTACCTGTCGATGAAAACAAAAATTCACAATATTATTACTTCATTAATTCAATAACCACTATTTTCATAAAAAAAATAGTCATGCATTAAAGGATTAAGTGAAGACGAGTGTGATTTCAAATACTCTGAATCATGTATGTATCTAAAAAAAATCCACATGAGGTGTTTGGCAGGGAACTCCACGCTTCATTCCTTCCCTTGTTCCCGTTTGCTTTGCGGTATTTACCACATGGTTGGTCCGGCCGTTATAATCTTAGCAATGTTTTTGTAACAGAGATTCTGTTGAAAAGAAAAATCGAGGACGTAAGTTTTTTTTTTCGACAGAATGTTCACTTTCTGAAAAAGAAGAAAAAGAAAGAATCCCAAATTAGCATCTATCTATCCAAAATGATCAATTCTATATCTCGGTTTTTAAGAGTTTTTAACATGTTTTACAAAAATTAAATATGAATAACAGAAGTTATATTTCCTTTTTTTTTCAGCGAACCTCAACACGGCATCTTTGTCCCGTTCAAGAAGGTCGTCATGGCATGGAACTCCTAAGTAGCATCCTAGAGGGGGTGGGGAGCGGCAGGACACACTCCTTTCCCAATCTCCAACCTGCTCGAGCGTTATTCAACCCGAGCGAGTCACATGGCGGATACTGCGACTGAACCGGAACGACAAACAACAAACTTTAGGTACAGTTAGATCCGTCGGCGGCGAGGTGCACTAAAACTGTGAAAGGAAAGTTATTCGGAAACTGTGGAAGGAAAAGGAAGGCTTTAAATTTTCAACTCAGTATTTGTTGCAGAAATAAAGTGGAACATTTGGAATGGAATATTCTAACCGATAAACAGGGAACAGGAACGTTAAATGGAGTTTTTTTTTCGGAATGGCTTATATTGTAGAATGGGACTGTTAAACTAAATTGTCTCTATAGGATTTACTCTTTGACTATCAATTGATGATGAAAATATACTCATGAATCTTTAAACGAGCAGCTTCAAGGATTGACTAAATAAACAGAAGTAGGGTTTCCAGATGCAAACAAAGCTTTAGAAAATACAACATCAAAATAATATAAAAACAATAGAGAACTATAACAGTGAATGAAAATTCTATATAATCATTATAAATACTTTCAACAGAAAACAATAAGCCTAACAGAGAAGTTTAAAAACAAAACTGAATCAACAGGAAAACCCCTTTGTAAATTGTTTGACGTTTTATTGCTAAGGCAGATGAAAATACAAAAAAAACTAGGAAGCGATCAGCCTAAATGTTAAATGTTGATAAATGTGATTAACGAGCTAGATTTTTCACTCTATTGAAAAAGAAAAATCGAAACTATAAGACGGATACACAACACGAAAATACCTACAACATTAAGTTTGACAGTAATCCAATTCAAAGGAAAGAAAATTTAGATAAATCATTGGGACGTTCTGATAGATGACAGATATTTTTGTATAACTGTTCAAATGATCCCGTTGAAGATTTTTTTAAATTTCAATTCGACAAATTGAAAATCAATAACTTGCTTTATAATTTTCGTCAAATTCAAACAATTTCCTTATCTGCGAATCTGGTCGACAACACCAAAAGTTTTGGAGAAGTTCTGACCAAATAACTAGATTTCTGTAGTCGACCATCAAATCTAAATTCCTTAATCTAAATGCTAGTCATTTCATCTAATGAGTGTGATATACCGGATATTTTCCACAGTTCAATCAGTTTTTCCTCCCCGAAAAAAGTAAATCACAAGCCTTAATTTTGCCTACCGTTGGAAAAAAAGTTATAAATTTAAAAATCAAACTGATAAAACCACAAAATATTATCTAGTCAAGAGTCAATCTAACGTACTGTAATATTGTTGTATTCTTGAATGTGTAACTGTATAGTTCTAAATTAAAAACAAAACCCAAGTGTTAAGATTGTACTATTGATTTATTTCTATGGATCGTTCTCTAAACTGAGAAACGAAAGAAGCTGTAAGAATCTTTAACATATATGTAGTTATTCACATAGCGAATCAAGTGTGTGTTGAATATTTTGTTCATAAGAAAAACGCAAATCAACTGCTATGGATTGAACTTTAGATAAGCAAATCGGGGTAGAAAATGACTGGAGAAAATGGTGAGGACAAACTTATTTCGGACGGAATAAACTACGTACATATATTGTATCAAAAAATAGAACAAATGTGTATTATTTTTATCATGATAAATGGTGAAGTTTTAAGGCGTCTATTTACAGAACAAAACAAAACAGAGAACATCACCCTTCGAATTGTCTTTGCATCAGTAACTGTATCTTCGATTATTACTACTGAAAGAAAAATTAAATGTCACGGATAGCGTTTTCAGGTTTCATGGAGCCCTGTATGTGGTTCTTGGCTTCAGAATCGGACTAAATGTGCCCTTTCTGGAAACATCTTCTAGTCGGCAACTTTATCCTTACATTTTTCGATTACGATAAAGGCTGAAGAGTTCGTTTTTGATTTGTTTTTGGGTTGGCTTTGTGCTTCTACCAGCTCTATAACACAAGAACTCTAATAATTCTACTACTGGCTAGTGGTTTTGGAACAAACTAAAACATTTTTTAAGTACTACGTTTCACTACACATACCGAACCGATTGCCTACACCTTTTGTAAAAATTGAAGAGAAAGGGAGAAGTAATACTAAAATTTACTACTTAAAAAAAGAAAGAAAAAACCAACAATGATTCATTCTAAACGATTTAATAAATACACTGGCATGTTTTGTGGTGACAGAGCTGCTAAATGTTGCTGATGCTATTACAGCTATCGATAGTTGAGCTTCTTGTGGAAAAATGCAAAAGTTGTCTAAAGAGTAAAATATTCTAACAATTCGAGCTAATATACCTTTAAAACAAACAAGTAGTCAAGAAAGAAAAGGCTAAAACAGTTCTTGCATTGTATCTCGATCGAAATACAATCTTATCCTGACTCCAAAAACATAAACTCCCTAACAGTTTAAAACAGTATCAAAGACAATCGTCTCAACATTCATATCCTCATCTTTCACTAACTATCTACTCTACCTTATGTCTTAGGTGTAGAAAAATATCGCGCATCTGTGCTGATTTTAAGCTTATCTTAGAAAAAAACTAATCGTCCTACGGAAGCATCTTAGTGTGATTAATTGTGTGCCGTCTTATATTTTCATGCCGGTGTCCAGATTGAGGGTCTGCTTCATCAGTTCATAGGTGCTGAAGGAGACGGCCACCATCGGAATCGCTCGCAGGTAGTTGATGGACATGCCCCGGTACAGGCCCTTGATGATGCCGTTCTCGTTGTAGATGATGGCCAGCGTTCGGAACATTCCCATGCTGCAAGGAAATACAAACATTGATTAGTAAGGAACTTGATAATTTTTATAGATTCAACAAACTGAGAACAACTATAAATGGATTTGTAGTTATTTAAAATAAATGCAACTTATAATAATAAAGAAATGAACGAGCTGAGAACTGAAAATCAGTATACTATAAAAATATAGAATATAATATAACTCACTATTTTGAAATATATTTACTTATCGTTTTACTTCAAGTTATAATTCCAGATGAAATATTTGTCTTGAACCAACTCTTGATTTAAGCTCAATCATTAGATCAGTAAAAATCTAATTAAAAAATCAGTATTTGTTGCTTCTTACCAGCCAAATGTCTCAGCATCCTATTCACACTTCAGACTCAATACAACTCTTCCCGTAGTGAGATCTTTATTAACTCTTTAAGAGAAACGACGATATCACTTCTACTTCAACCTTTTTTATTAGATTTATAATAAAATTCTGCGATTTTGGTCGTTATTAGAAGGGTTAAGCTAGGCATGTGACATTTTGGTAAGCCAATCATCAATGTAAGCCTGAAGCGCGAGATTTATCATGGTTTATTCTTCATTCACTAAGATAGATAACTCTACTGTAGGGTAAGTGTTCCTAATTTGGCATGTGTCCCTAATGTTAACATACCGTTCGATTTTGACTGTTTTTGACGATATTTTTCACTTATCACAATTGTAAAAAAAATTATAATGCAACGGATCATGTGAACTTTCATTTTACAAACAAATTAGTTTTCTAACTCACAGGGTTTTTCGTAAAATCCGGATTGTTTCAAAGTATGTTCAAATTGAATGGAGTTGTTAGCAAATTTCTTAAAAAACACCTATTAAGAAATGGAAGATAAAAGCTGAATTTGTCAACCGATTTTTTTGAAATTTTTTGTCGGATTGTTATTTATCATGATTTTAGTAATAAGTATGTTAGAACCATGATTTTTTAGTTTAAAAACTGAAAAAAGCTTATGTCCACAATTAGGAACACTATTTTCAATGTGTTCCTAATTATGACATAGTCAAAGTTTTCCAAACTATATCAAAGTCATAGAATGTATTTTAATTAAATTTGATTGATTGAATTGTGTTTTAACTTAATTTTCAACGATCTGTTAAAATAAACTGTTTTGAGTTAATAAAACATGATATATTTTTTTTAACTTCAGTGTATCTCATAGCTAAAAATGTTGTAAAGAACGCACCCTACGCGACAGAAAAGGAAACCATCAAGTTACAGAGAGTTTCTCAACAAGAACAGAATCGAAAGGAAAAATTGAAAAAAAAATCTAAATAAAATACGTTGTATATTGTCACATGGGGATCATGCAACACATTTCAACTTCAATGACTTCTTCAACCCTAATGTCCACAGATAATCATACCGCCTGTACATCAAAAGTTTAAGGTTAAAGGGACATCTATTTAACGTAGGCAGAAAAATAATTGGTTTCCCCAATTATTTTTAAATGTACAAAACATACGATTTTGACCCTACTAAGAAAAAGGGGTAAGTTGCAAAAACCTTTGTTTTTATTGAAAAATCAAATGACAAAGTGTGAAAAGTTATGATTTTTTTTTATTTATTTGTGATTTTTTTGCGCATAAAGCACGATCTGCAGTTATTTTTGATTCTGTTAGAATTAAAATTGATACTTATTATTTCGGTCAAAGATTTTTAAAAAAGAAAGCATAAGCGTGCTGTAAACAGTAAGGGATAAAAACTACTATAAAAAAATTAAAACCATATTCCAGCATATGGAAACAAGATTTAAACTTTGAATCATTGATTTGCATGTGGATGCATTTTAGCGCAGACTGGTAACTGAATTCTGAAAATATTTAATTAAAAAATTAAATGATTGTCCGAAAAACATTTATACACCAACAGTGTTGATATAGGATAATAAAATCAATATAAAGTTTGTAGGTGATATCATTAAGCCAATCCGTCGTACTGTGTAAAGTATTTTACGGCATTAAAAAATGTAAAAATTTTGATTTTTCAAATTTTCTATGAGAATGAAAAATTTAAAAAAAAAGTATCTCACGATGTGAGAAACTATGGCATCATCATTTTGTTATAAAAAAATGTGATTTTAATATACTTAAATGTAAGTTAAATAAGTGTTGTGGTATACAAATGTTGCATCTTACAATGCTGTTGCATGATGTTCTGTTTGACTGTATCTTATTTGTATTCAATACAATGAGTTTTCTTCTTTTTGAAATATAATATATGTATCCATTGGAAAAGGTAAAGTTTAAATTTTAATAAGCTAAACATCTACTACTTTCTTCAAAACTAGTGTGAAGGAATATTGTGTAGGATTTAAATAATCCTATTTATCTATTCATATTCAAAAAACGTTGTAAAATTTATAAAAAGGTGAGTTTTGAGATTTTTCTC
This sequence comes from Uranotaenia lowii, assembly GCF_029784155.1. Lineage (NCBI taxonomy): Eukaryota > Metazoa > Arthropoda > Insecta > Diptera > Culicidae > Uranotaenia > Uranotaenia lowii. The sequence continues at coordinate 355,471,935 of NC_073692.1, forward strand.
ATTAAAGTATTAAAAAAACAGACCCATATGAAAAATGAGGAACAAATAGTTTAATATTGGGTACGCGGATACATTTTTCCTCGTATGTTAACATTAGGAACAATTATTGCCAAATTAGGAACATCGACACACTTTATAAAACATGATATTTCTCGTCAATTTAAGCTTTGAATGATTATTTCAAACCAAAACAGAGTTCAGAGAAGAATTTGGAATGTAGTTACCAAAAAATTGTAAATCTAAGAATTAAAGATTCAGCATGCAAATATCAAAGCTGAAAACCTCTGACATAATATAGCGAAATTAGGCGCATTTACCCTACCATAGATGTGTCGTTTTGTAACTCTTTTGGAATTTCAAAAACGCTGTAGCCTTAAAGGTTTCTTTTTTGGCCTAAACGAACGACAAAATTTTTGCAGCTATTTATAATGGGATTTAGCTACCCGGCTTTTGATTTGAAATTTGGTATGGAAAAATGCGAAAATTTGTTTGGAAAATGTATTTTTTGGATTTTCCTGAATATTTTTTTCTCACGCAATGCATATGAAATTCCAATATATAGAACTGACCTGAAAAAATCTCTGACTACAAGTTTGCTGAAGACGGCAAAGCGGTAGGAGTAGCGAGAAAATAGTTAGGGTGATTTGCCAACCGTTGTCCGCTTACCCATTGTTGCACAGAATGACTTAAATTGTCAATATTTCAGCTGTTTTTTAACTTTTCCCAAAAATAATACTGAATCATGTTAATTGGAATGTTTACAGATGAATTGAGACCTTTTTACGATATTTTCTGCTGTTAAATATGCATCTAACGACAGTTTGAATTTTTCTGGTTTTTTTTTTCGTGATTTTGTACTAATTGTTAAACAAAACCTTAAGATTCCTTCTACGGCAAATAAGGTTTTACGGAAGAACGAATCATTTTTCGTATCGATTTTCTACACGAAACATTTGTTGGACAATTTTAACATCATGATTTTGGAAAAAAAAATTACGATCCATACACAACCAGAGAAAATATCGGATCGTGCAACATTTGGTGCACTCAATCTCCTCCTGCCTCATTGTCCCCTGCAAGATTTGTAGGGAATTTTCCAATTTATTTATTTCTATTCCTACAAAAACTTTGTTTGGTTGATTTTACTGCCAAAAATAGCTATAATTTTTTTTGGCAAATTCAGGACGCAATGAATTTAGTCCTGAATTAGCGCAATGTGTTTTGATTAGTACCGGAAATGAAAATTTTCATTCTAAAATCACCAGAGATGTACTAAAAGTTAAAAAAAAATATTTTTTTTTAATTTTTGAAATATTTTTTAGGTTTTGCAATATATTTCATGTGAACAAAACCCAATCCTAACTAGTATCCCAGAAATGATAGTCGATGTCATACAAAAAATTCAAAATCCATCTATATATATAAAAAGCAATTATCTGTATGTTTGTTTGTTTGTTTGTTTGTTTGTTTGTCCTCTATAGACTCAGCCGTCTTAAGAGCTAGAGATCTGAAATTTGGCATGGATGCTCATTAGGACCAGGAATGATGAAAAATGTTATTAGATTTTTGGACGACCCCTTCTGAAGGGGGTCGTCCATACAAGACAAATATTGTTTTCACGTTACTGACGTTATTTTCCGTCGGATTGTGATGAAAATTTGCACATGAGTGTTTTGAGAGACGAGCAATCGATTACAGTTATCAAATTTAGGGTCAGGGGTCGGCCAAAGGGGTCGTCCATATCAACTGATTAATGTTTTGGCGATATTGGCGTTATTATACACCGGATTGTGATGAAAATTTGCACATGGGTGTTTTGAGAGACGAACGATCAGTTACAGTTACCAAATTTAGAGTCAGGGGTCGGCCAAAGGGGTCGTCCATATCCACTGATTAATGTTTTTGCGATATTGGCGTTGAGGGACCAGCAATCGATTTCAAGTTTCGAATTGCGGATCAGAAGTTGGCTGAAGGAGTCGTCCATACCCAACTTTAATGTTTTTGTGATTTTGACGTTATTCTACATTGGATTGTGATGAAAATTTCCGCATAGTAGTTTTGAGGGACGTTCTTTTGCTTTCAGGTTTTAAATCTTGACTCGGGGGTCGGCAAAAGGGTTATTATCTGTTCACTGATTTTACGATATTCTCTTGATTGGGCATAGGATTGTAATGAAAATTGACACATGGGAGGTTTACAGAAAAGATAATTGATTTCAGGTGTCAAGTTTTGATTCGTGGTCAAAAAAAGGCTGTCCATGTTAGTTGCTCACTGTTTTCGTGATCATGCATCGGATTGAGATGAAAATGTTCAGATGAGGATTATAAACTATGAGCAATTGACTCCAGGTAGCATGTTCCGTGTCAAGGGTCGGCGAAAGGGGCGTCTACATTCACTGTTCACTGTTTTCAAGTTCCTGACGTTATTTTACATATAAATTGAAAAGAAAATATGGCAAAAAGGAGTTTTGAGGAACGTAAAATTGGTTTCAATTATCGAATTTCGGGCCATGGGACAGAAAAAGAGGATTTTATTGAAAGTTCAGTGTTTTGTGCAATAATTTTGTTGGAGGCAGTTAATTGATACCAATTTAAGTGTGAAGGTCAAGCAAAAGAGTCGTACACATAAACAAATAGTACATGTTTCTGCCATAATGTCTAGATTTTGCAACCGATCGAGAAGAAAACACTCTAACATAAATTTTAATAAAAGCCAATCAACCGTTTAATTTGAATTTCAAGTAATAGTAACAGTAGCGACTTTAAAAACTGTTGAATTTTTTCCCCAAAATTGTCGAAAGAATGTTTCGAATTCATTTTCTTAACTCATTTTGACGTACCAATGATTTAATGCGAAACGAAGTTCGTACGGGATCAGCTAGTATATATATAGATGAAAGAAAGGTGGATAGACAGGCATCAGTGCGCCAATAGAAGAAAGCTTGATAGGTGTTGAAATTTTAGGCTAGAGGGCATTTTGATAGAAAGCTCTTATGAATTGTAACGCCTTTGCTCTGCACTAGCTAACTATGCATGAGAAACTGGGAAACAGAATTCCCATGTATAGCAAGCCCAGTGGTTTGAGAGCGTGCTTTTACACACACTTTACTGGTTGAAATCTGATAGCTTTCAGTAAATTCGAAAAACGTTGCTACAAATTTTTGAACTGCTACGCAAAAAGTGTATCAATCGAAAAAGCAGATTCTAATGAATCTCAAGGTATAAAAAAGTTACCAATTTGAGTTAAAATTTTAGAGAGATCACGATGACGAAATTCTGCAAGCCCACCAATAGGAGGGGGAGTTCGAAAAAAGCTAAAAAAAGACGTGAGATACATTAAAATATACTGAATAACTGGGATCTTCGAGAAACCAAGTATGTTCTATGACAATAATAATCAAAGTTACTAAAATCGGAATTTAGAAAATCGATTCATTAGTAAACGAGATACAGCGATGCAAAGACAACACCGGGTATCTTTATTGAAGTAAGATTTTTTTTCTAGCGAAAGTTCCGGGATAGCAACCAAAACTTCCTTTAGACTCCCAAATATTTATACTTATTTATTTATTTATTTATTTATTTATTTCACCAAACATCGTAGGCTACATATATATTCTTAAAACTAGTAGTACAATCTTAATATTACTTTAAATACTACAATATTAGGTTCTTAAGTGCCTGTCGCCGTAAAAAGCACTTTTTAGCTGCTGTTTAGACATAGTAAAATCTATGTTCTGGTAGTTTTTATTATAACTCTGCATAAGACAATTGATTGGACTATTTTTACCATAATCAGTTCGAGCAGAGGTTAAAATAAACAGATTTCTGGTTCTCAACTGGCGACTCGGACAATAAAAGTTTAACTGATTTAGTAGATAAGTAGATTGAACACGCTGATTAATTATGTCGTTTACAAAGGAGATTGCAGCAAATTCTCTTCTAACACTTAATGGTTCAATATTTATTAGTAAACAGCGTGATTCGTAGCTTGGTAATTGGCTCTGAGACCATCCTAGATTTCGTAAAGCAAATAGAACAAATTGTTTCTGAATGGATTCTAAACGGTTTTTATGAGAAATTTGAAAGGGGGACCACACAACGCTGCAGTATTCAAGTATGGATCGGACATAAGCTGTGTACAATGTTTTTAATGTATATGGGTCTTGAAAATTATAACTAAAACGTTTTATAAAGCCAAGCATACTATTTGATTTTTGAATTACTGAGTTATAGTGATCTACAAAAATAAGTTTTGAGTCCAATATAATACCTAGATCTCTTATCTTATTGATTCTCTCCACAGGCTCATTTCCTAATGTGACAATTTCATATGACGGATGTTTTTTCCTTGTAAATACAATATGTGAACATTTTTTCACGTTTAGTTCAAGAAGACTTTTACTGCACCATTTGTTAAAAATATTTATTTCATTTTGAAACACCCTGAAATCTTCTTCGTTGTTGACTATCATATAAAGCTTCATATCGTCTGCGTATATAAGCACGTTTAGCTGGTTCAGTAAATAAGTAATGTCATTGACGTATAAGATAAATAATAAGGGACCGAGATGGGAGCCTTGAGGCACACCAGATGTAACGGAGATGCTTTTCGAAAGTGAACCATTGAATCTAACAATTTGTGTACGGTTTGTCAAATACGACTCAATCCATTTCAGCAGTTGTGTACTGAATCCGTTTTTATGTAGTTTAAAAATTAACAAAGGGATGTTGATTCTATCAAAAGCTTTACTGAAGTCCGTGTATAGAGCCTGAACGGAATTTCCTTGATCCATAGAGTGGATATTATAAGAAACGAATTCAAGTAAATTAGTCGCTGTAGATCGTCCTTTAACAAATCCATGTTGCTTTTCAGTTATGAGTGTTTTTATTTGATTATATATTTTTTGATTCACTATTGCTTCAAAAAGTTTCGGTATGCACGAAAAGATTGCTATACCCCGGTAATTTTTAATGTCAGACTTTTTCCCCGACTTGAAAATAGGTACAAGAAAAGATTCTTTCCATACTTGAGGAAAAACACCGGATTTCAACGATGAGTTGAACAATAGAAACAAGGGCATACTTAGTTCATTTACAAGATTTTTTAAAAGTAATGGAGGAATTCCATCAGGCCCGGGCCCTTTGGAGCTATCCAGGGAGCAAATTGATTTGTGTATTTCCTCAAGAGTGATTGAATCTACCACAGTCAATGATGCTGAGTCGGAAAAATAATCGAAAAACGCAGTGTCGCGATCGGCTTCCGAAAAACTGGTGTAAACGCTTTGGAAGAAATTGGCAAACAAATTACATATTTCATGGGAATTATTACCGTTAGCGCTGTCCAAGTGCATACGAGATGGAAAATTATTACTTTTCAATTTGGAACTTACATACTTGAAGAAGCTTCTTGGGTTAGATTTAATGTTTTCCTCTGTTTTCCTATTATATTCTTCGAAGGAGGTATTAATGCATATGGCTAGTTGGTTGCATGCTTCTTGATATTCTAAACTATTAGCTAGCGATGGTGTCTTTTTCCAGTTTTTATGCGCTTTCTGCTTTTTATTTCTAAGATGCTTTAGCTCTTTTGAAAACCATGGCGGATTTCTGTTATTATTCGTTCGTCGCTTTATTTTTATTGGGATATATTTACTCAAGATATTACCAAGAATGTTATAAAAAATAGCTACCTGATTGACAGTTTGGTTTTCGCTTTGAAATGATGATTGCCAATTAACTGATTGTAATTTAGTTTTAATCATTGTGTAATTTGCATGGAAAAAGTCAAGGGTCTCCTCATATTCGTATTCTGGTATTCCTTTGTTGTCAGAACATATAATTGAAAATTCGATAGCTGTATGAAATATCTCATTTTTCCAAATTGGATTAGTAGCTTCCAAAATACAAAAGTCATCAGTCAAGTTTGAAAACAGTAAATCGAGATAGCGATTGCAGGCATTTTTCACATGATTTATTTGATTAAGACATAAAGGTAGCAAGATTGTCGAAAAAGAATTGTAATGTTTCATTATCTCCAAAAATCGGTAAAAGGATTGCTTCATTATCTTCATCGGGTAAAAATTGTAGATTCGATTGATTAAAATCGCCATACAGGTGAATTTTGAATTCGGGTTGGAAGCTTTTGAATAGTTCTGTTATGCTCAGTAGAAACTTTTGGAAATAATCTTTACTGGCATATTCTGGAGGAAAGTAGATCGATCCAAAAATATGAGTTTCCTTGAAGATTTGAGCTTTTGCCCACACCTGCTCAAATTATTTGTGCTTAGTTATTTCAATGAGCTCAGAATCGAAAGCAGAGCTTATTGCTACTACAACGCCTCCGCCTGATTTCTTGTCGGACAAATTGAAATTTCGGTCATCTCTGTAGACATTGTAACGCGATCCAAAAATTTCCTCGCTTTTTATACTATCATCCCAGCTTGTTTCGGTTCCTAAAATGATAGTATAATTACTTGCTACTAAATTTTTATGAATTGTGTTTAGTTTAGATGCGCTTCGCATTCTGTTAAAGTTTTGGCAATATGCCACAATTTCTTTATTATTGATAACTGGGTGATCGCACGAACGAATGGTAACATGATCCGCTTGGTTTATAAATACAGAGGAGCTAGTGCTTACATAGGCACGCGTCGGTTCGGCAGAAAAAATGGGTTGTTATACATTACCGGGTTGAAATATAATGCCGATGGGTCGTGGTGACAGCACGGTGTAACTAGAGGTGCGGTGAATGGCTGATTGAAGGTAGCGTATGGATGAGCAGGTGGCACTGTCGTCTTCGTGTTACTGTTCTGGTATGTTGATGAGTTCGGAAGGTGTGGAGAAACCGGGGGTGGCGCAGGAATATTTGAAGGCCTTTTTCGATGCCTTAGCACGTTTGGTGAAGCAGAACTAGGACCGGGGTTCAATGTTTCTCCCCGTTGGAAGTTGATGAAGGTCGGGATCTTCGCTTTCGGAGTTGATTTTCTATTAAAAGCGACTTTTGCGGCAGCCAGTAGCTCTTTGTCAGTAGTGGCTCTTGCTTTTGATGAATTTTTTACGGGGGATTGTTTTCGTGACTGCTTCTGTTGTTTTCTTGATAGGAACATTTCTTTTTGTCTTTGTTGATGCTGCTGTTTTTTATGCTGTTTTCGCCTGGCTTTTTCCGCGGCCTTGACTTGAGCCGCACGCTTCCGTTTCCTCTCGTCGTATTCTTCCCAGTACTGTTGAGGTTTCCAAAGCATTTTGTTTCCGATTCGTCTCCAGCCGCTAGACGAAGTAGGTGGATTTACCCTTGACGACGAAGCAATTTCCTCGGCTAGAGTTGGTCCTGAGTCGTGTTGATGATCGGCCGGTTTGGCTTTCACAGCGTCGTGAATGGACCGTAATTCATCAATAAGGTCCTCGTTTACACCAGGATTCCTCACTGTAGCTCTTAACGCGTTCAGTTCCACCGCGATTGACTGGAGCGTAGGAGTGAGCTCCTGTTCAAAATTTATATAGCAGCTACGGTGTTGTTCCCCGATTTCCAGTCTTAGACTATCAAGATCCGCTTGAATGTCTATTGGTGATTGACTGGCTGCTAATATTGTTGATACTGCCTGGCTGAAGTCAGATTTCAACGAACGACTATCCTCGTTGCAGGACTGGACAATTTCATTTATTGTCGCCGTGTTGGACAGTTCCAATTTTTTAAGCGATGACAGCTCTTTTTTCAGACCGTTTATTTGATTTGAGAGCGTATCTATACCCTCAATCAAGGTCTCCAGGCATGAAAATTTCACTAATTGTGAACTAATTCTCTCCTGGGAGCTGTTTTGGAGTTTAAGTTGCTCCATCATTTCATTCTGTCGAGACATTAATCTCGACAGATCTATCTGGTCCTTAATTGAATGCTGACAGTCATAGCAGACTGGCAGCATAAATCGCCTTATAGACTCCTCGCAATTCCGCTGCACTCCGATACAGGCGGCGTGGAATCTTCGATGACAGGGACCCGTACACGTCCAAAGGTGGACGCCATCGATAACATCGCAGGTTGGAATTTGACACTTTGGCATTTTTTTTCCTCGTACAGTTAACACGGCACAAAAAAAGTAATTAAACAAACGTTGGCACTTTGATATACGCGGCGGCTTTAGGGAACACTAATTAATTTGAATTGACGGCGGTGCGCGAAAATACGTCTGTACTGTACGACGACTGAATTTGGATGCGGATCCATGGATAGATTTATTCTTCACGATTGCAAGTATTATAAAATCAGCGCAATATTCATATGAAACCTATCAGAAGTTAGAAACATTATAAAAGGAGCTCTTTTTTGAGTCCTTTTTCATTCTGAATCAGCTACTCGTAATCTGGAAAAACATTTTGACTTCAAATCGAATGTATTGAGTTCGTCTTAGTACACCTTTGTACCTGAAAATTATCACATTTTGAAAGGTGATGAAAAGTATTAGATAAACATAGCAAAATCCAAAGATAAAAGATCCGTTGACTATTTTATGCCATATTAGTTCTCATACCACAGTTTGTAAGTATCAGACAAAGAGAATTCTTAAAGTGTGTCTACTACCAAAGAGTCATTGCATTCTTTAAAGCGCAATGTTCTAGTTTTTAGATAAATACTATACAGTATTTTAAGTCATTAGTTATTAAAGAAATATTAGTAAATTCGTGCTAACCAATAATCACGATCCATTTAGAAGAAAAATATATCTTTCTGGACTCAATCTGGGATTCATTATACCCATAACATATATTTTGGAAACTTTTTCTTAAAAAAAAATATGACATATTATTTTTTTATTTTTTTTTTTTTGTAGCGGCCCACCACACTCCCCCACACCAAGAGGCTCAATTGAGCCCCCTGGTAATGGACGCTACTGTTCTCAGCACGTCTGGCAGCAAAACAAAGAAATTTCAACGCGAACAAAATTTTAATCATGCTGAGAACACAAAAGTTTATTATTTACTGCGAGGAAATGTATGCTATAATTAAACAATATTACGATAAGGATCTCAATGGAAGAAAATTTCCTTTAAAGAGATCCATTTCTTTTTTTTTTAATAATGTTAACTAATCAAATATTATGCTACATTTACTTAAGTTTACTTATTAATAGTTAAAAGTACGACAAAAGAAAACTACGATGCTACAAAAACAAACAAAATTTGATTTAAAAAAAACTGGTTGTTGATCGACTTTTTTAACGATTCAATTTTTCTTTTAATAACTGTACTACTTTGACTTTAAACATGGAACGGTTGTTGATGGTCTTTATTTCAGTAGGTAAAGCGTTGTATATTGTAGGTCCTATAAAAGAAATTCTTTTTTGCCCTAAAGATGTCATGGATCGGCATCGTTGCAAGTAATTATTTTGACGGGTATTGTGGGTTCTTAATCCCGTAGTAAAATTAAGGTTTTGGTTATTGCTACTCGAGTGTATATTATCATGAACATATATAACGGTTTGCAAATTACAGAGTTCGGTTATTGGAAAAATGTTGTGCGTTCCCAGAGAGTATAGCTGTTGGGTAGGAAAAAGCAGGGGTAGTCTGAAGATGTTTTTCAAACATCTATTCTGTAGGGTCTGAAGTTTTTGAAGATGTGACAAGGAGGCTCTTCCCCATATCAAAATAAGATAGTTTAGATGAGACTGAATAAATGCATAGTAAAACTTTAAAAGAACATGTTGGGGTACTAAGTTTCTTAATTTCCACAAAACACCGCAAAGAGGAGAAATTTTTTTTACTAGGTTCTCTGTGTGACAACTCCAAGAAAGTGTTTCATCCAAGAAAATTCCTAGGTACTTGAAGTAATGAACTCTCTCAATAACAATTCCATCCATAATTGGGTCATTATTTGACAGTATTTTTTTAATGTGAAGAACGAAACAACATATATTTGGTTTTTGTATAGTTTAGAGAAAGCAAGTTGCATTTAAAATATTTTGATAGTAACTTCAAATCATTTTCAATTTGTTGAGTTATAACATTCGTTGATGCAGCTGAATAAAAAATATTGGAATAAATATTTATATTACAATTTTTTCATGTGGGAAACATTTAAAAGTGACAAAAAAAAATCTTCAAATCACATTTTGTTAAATTTTTCAAACAAAGTTCAATAACGCCAAAAAATTTTTTTTTTAAATTTATTGAGATAGCAGCATTGTTGATACAGGTCGGACTCGATTATCTGGAGACTCGATTATCCGGGATTCGATTATCCAGAATTTTAGACTCGATTATCCGGAGTTTTTTTTTAAATTTTTTTTTTTTAATTTTTATTTTGCTTTTTTAAATAATTTAGTACTATAATTCACAAAATAATATTTGTATCAGCTTTGGACGGAGTTAGGGGGGTCAGGGGCTAGTATAGTAGTAGTACTTTATATTAAAACTCGGTTATCCACAGTGTATTGTTCAAGATCAAACTCATTAACTCTATAATACATAATATAAATATGTGGTCAAGCAAAAACGTAGCTAGGAACAGTAGGGGTAAGAATATGAGTTGTCAATGTGTTTAACCCTCTACATCCCATGGTAGCACAAGTGATCCACAACATTTGCGGCTTTATCAAGTTTGTAAATCTACTATGATGCAGTCAATAATAGTATAAACTTCCTTGTGTACTCATTGTGCTTGTCTATAAGCCTTCTTGAAATTTAGATATAGTAACTATTGAAAAACAATCTAGCAACTATTGAAACCCTAAAAAACTTTTTTCAACGAGTTACAACTTTTGAGGCCATGGGGAACAACTTTTGTTCAAGCTCTTTCCTTACAAAAGCTTTTTTGTTGTTCAAATATTTAAAAAAAATCGTGGGAAGTAACGGGTTAATTATTTATTATCTAGTTTAATTAATTATCGATTGTCTTCGGTTGAAAATGAGTGGATTTTGAAATGTATCTTAATTTATTTACAAAGTATGATCAAATGTACAAACGTGAAAGTAGTAAGAAAAAGAGGGACTTAAGCTAGGGTGTCATTTCAGTATGTTCCCCTTTTAATATTCTTTTTTGTTACATTCTCATTTTGGTTAAATAAAACTCATATTTCTTGTCAGGAAACTTCTCGTTTATTTAAGCTTATAAACAAATTCATTCATTGAATAACCAAGCATGAGAACGAAAATCACTTCCGAGATGTGTCAGGTCAAGGTAAAGTGAAACCAGTTATTGTTTAATATTACATATTTGTTTTTTTTTTTCTTATCACGACTTTACCCCTTTTTCCTATAAAAATGATTTCTGGCTATACGCCACTGCATTTAACAAAAATTATGCACAAAAAAATTACAAATTAACGTCCTCAGACTGAAAAAAAAAAAACATTTTTCTATGATTCGATTATCCGAAAGATTCGATTATCCGGAGTGAAAAAAAAAATCGATATTCCGGATAATCGAGTCCTAACTGTACTTGAATAAATCAAGTATACCCAAGGATCAAGTATCCTCATTCTCCCCAACATGTCGAACTCCATCAGTCAACTGCTGGATCTTCGATACACTCCATGTATATCTTGCATGAGTTTTTTGCCCAATATTGATCTCTCTGTTGTTCTCTCCATCGACTCGGGATTTCAGCCGAGCGGTCGATAGCGTCGACTACGACCTAATTTCTAATATTGAGAAACTAGAATAAATTTCCTATGCAATGAATTGAAAACTATCGAAATCGGTAAACATTTGCAATCAGGTGAGCATTCGGGAACTCTCGGGTCATATTAAACCGAACATCCTAATTACGGAAATAGGCAGCACTTTCGGTGGTCACAGGAAGTTGTCAGGTATTGTGTATTCCCCTGAAAGGTTTTTAAAATCAAATTTTTGCGATTTTTTTATTTTCGAAGACTTATGATGATTAGGAAGAGTGTTTCGGGTCGTATTGACCCAAACAGCTTCGGAAGGTTAACACAATCTATGTATTTATCTTACCTTCCTAAACATACAGTTTTTGTGTTTTTAGTCTTAAAAGTTTTCAAAAGTGTTAGTAACTCAGCTAAAAAATTTTAGTAACAAAAAAGTTAGAAACTACTCTGTTAATTCAAGCTGGAAAATTAATAACCTATTCAAATACTTTAATACACAATTCTACTCAACACAATCAGCCAACAGACTGTAGAAAAATAAAGAAAAAAAAAACTAAAGTCAAACGCCAGTTTAATGTGGCTTCAAACAGCAGCAATACCCACCTCCTAAATACCAGTTGCCACACATTTCGATAGACCATACAGTTTTTCGAATACGATGAAGCCATACACGATGTGTTGTTGTTGATTTCGATTCAGTTTTATGCAGATGACAGATGGATAGTACAGAGAGAGTGAGTGAACAGCAAGTAAAGTTAGACCGCATAATCCATCCACCGAGCGAAGTTAATCCATCGTCGTCCGTCACCGAAATCATTGCAGAAATCCATCGACCATCGGCAAATGACGTTTTGATTTTTTTTTATTGTTGGGTTTTGGGTTTTGTTTTGTTTTGTACGATTCCAGTTCGTTGATGTCATTATTTCACAGAGGATGGGATGGGATACGATGATTGGTGTTTAATTGGAGAAAAAGCATTTAGCAGATATCGTTTATCGGGTTAGTGGGTAATTAGCGACGTTATTGGGGCATGAATCGATTAAATAGTTAGTAAGTAGTCGCCAGAAGAGGAGGGAAGGTTGAGGAAAAGGGTGAGTGTTAGTTTTTGTTTTGCGTTTTATGCAGTGGTTTGAAGTAACCGATTAATTATAGAGAGAAAGGTGGGTTGGGACAGAGGAGTTTTGTGGAGGAAAGTAAAATACACCAGTTTAGCACATGTTAAGTTGTTCATTTTAGCGGTTTCAACGTCGAAGAAGTACCCGTTTTTGTTGTTGTTGTTGTTGTTAAATCGATTCCATCACCAGTTAGATACGCACCATAGTTGAAAAAGTTTGGAAAAGAGAGGAAGAAAATTAGTTATTTGTTTTGATTAACACAATTACAATTATTTCTTAATTATAACACTTCTTATACAGCTATTAGACATACCTCAATAATAACATTTTATTCAATAAACAAAAGAAACCAAGTACGACATGTGATCGTGGCAACTTCACTCAGAAATAGTAGATCGGACGCATTTAGTCTACAGCAATGAAGAACTCTTTGTATCAGTAATCAGTAATCATGTACAAATATATTGAATATTTTGATTAGAGATTTCAAAGGTCCCTACTGCTCCTAAGGGCGTTAAGAGTCTACAAGAATATACAGTATTTAAGTGAAGTAAGGATGCAATGATTCATCTTCATAATCAATTGATTTCTTTAACTGAATAACTATTAGGTCTGAGCGCTAAAAACTTCCAGCTTTAAGGAACAAACTATTTTTATATTTTTGGATTTTTTCACAGAGCAGAATTATAAGTTGAAGGCTGCGATTTCAACACATTGATAGCCGTGTACGATTTAAATGGGGATTAGACAATTCAACGTGCTTTTTTTGGAAAATGTTTAAACCAAGTCCAAAGCATGAAACTTTTAAGTAATTAAATCTGAAGTTCTTAATTTTGTTGAGTTATTGGTTGTCATCACTGTCTTCAATTCTCCCATCCATTTATGAGAAAACTAAAACCGTTTAGTACTGCAAATTGAAAAAAAATGTTTCTAAGAATGATCACTTTTCACGAGCCTTTGTTTAGTTTGTTTTGCCTAGTGTTTTCAAAATGACAAACGTTGCCTTAGAAATTTATTCTATTTTATTTGTTGCCAAATACAACTATTATTCTATTTTATTTTTATTCATTTTGATTAATATTCTGCATATCCTCAATTCCTGCATATCCTGAATCTGATCTCTACAATTTTTCTCACTTCTTTTCTCAATAGAATCTTTCTTGGACTGGCATTTGCTTTTCTCTATTACAAAATTTTATTTTTAAAATATCATTCATCTCAATTCTACATTCCATTCTTAGCCAAACCTTTTCAAATCTTACCATATTATTTATTTTTCGCATATTCTTCATCCAATGCGAAAATATTCCTAGCAACAGCCTTCCCAAACTGTGCTTATCTTGATGCTCTGTCTCTGTTAACAGCCAGATAATCCGAAAGTATTCTTAGAAACAGCCTTCCCAACCAGAAGGCCAAATAAAAAAAAAAGAATCAGAAGAAGCTCCCTTAAAAATCTGCGCTTCCTAAGCCAATTATGTCTTTTTCCACTGGAAGGCCAAATCATTGCAAACAATCAGCAGCAACAGTCCTAAAAATCTGCGCTTTCTGAAAAAACGTCATTTTTCCACCGGAAGGCCATATCAAAGTAAACAATCAGCAGCAACAGTTTAAAAAATCTGCGCTTTTTAAGCCAACGTCATTTTTCCACCGGGAAGCCAAATAAAAAAAAACGATCACAACAACAGCCTTCAAAATCAGCGCTTCTTAAGCTAATTCTGTCTTTTTCCACTGGATGGTCAAATCATAGCAAGCAATCAGCAGCAACAGTCCTGAAAAATCTGCGCTTTCTAAGGGAAAACCGTCTTTTTCCCACAGGAAGGCCAAATAAAAACAAACCATCACCAGCAATAGTCTTAAAAATCTGTGCTTCCTAAGCCCATTCCATCTTTTTCTACCCGAAGGCCAAATCAAAACAAACGATCAGCAGCAGCCCTAAAAATCTGCGCTTCCCAAGCCAATCAATATTTTCCACCGGAAGGCCAAATCAAAACAAAAAATAATAGCGGCAGCCTTGACAATCTGTCCTTTTGAATCTCTCCATCTTGCAAATCTTTGCTAATTATACCAACTAGGCATTGCCATGATTTTACGATTCTTATGAACCTCAACTCAGAGATTCACTCAGACACGTCTATCACTCTCAGATCAATAACTGACATTGTTTTGTTTGTTTTGCCTAGTGTTACCAAACAAACGTAGCTTTTCCAACCGGAAAGCCAAAACAAACAATCAGCAGCAACAGTCTTTAAAATCTGCGCGTCTTAAGCCAATTCCGTCAAATCAACACGAACAATCATAGCGGCAGCCTTAACAACCTGCGCGTTGCCGAACACAACTATTATTTTATTTTATTTTTAGTAATTTTGATTTATTTTCTGCACATCCCCCATCTTATCTCTACAATCCTTCTCACCTCTATTCTCAATAAAAGTTTATAGTTACTGACTTTTGTTTGCTCTATACAAGATTTTATTTTTCAAATATCCTTCATCTCACTTCCACATTCCATTGTCAGCGCCAAAGCTGTTCAAATTTTAAAAGTTTATTTATTTTCTGCATATCTTTTATCCAATCCGGAAATATTCTTAGCAACAGCCTTCACAATATGCGTTTTGTCTGTCTTTGTTTACCAGAACCGGAACAATCCTAAAACATTCTTAGCAACAGCTTTATCAAACTTTGCTTATCTTGACGCTCTGTCTCTGTTAACCAGAGTCGGAATAATCCGAAAGTATCTATTTGCGATTTCTTAGCCAATTCCGTCTTTTTTCACTGGAAAAAATCATAGCAAACAATCAGCAGGTACAGTCTTTAAAATATTCGCTTCCCAAGCCAATTCCGTCTTTTTCTACCGGAAGGCCAAATCAAAACAAATAATCATAGCGGCAGCTTTAACAATCTGCGTTTTTCCAGCCTCTCCATCTTATTCACCGGAGCCGGAACCATTTCTAAACAATCCGAGCATCTGCCTTGCAAGTCTGTGCTCAAGAAATTTATTTTATTTTATTTATCTGTAGTTTTTTCGAATACAACTATTATTTTATTTTATTTTTATTAGTTTTGATTTATTTTCTGGATATCCTTCATCTCATCTCTTCAATGTGTTTTTTTGGAAACTTCAAAAAACTATTAGCTGAACTTACAACATCTAAGAAAAACTTATCATAGAACAGTGTGAAACTTGACAGCGAAGCAAAAGTATAAGCAATTGAAAACCTTCAGAGTGAGTCTTTAACCATAATACGCTGTTGAGTGTCAATATGACACATTTGCAAGTTTGGCAGCTTGTAACTTTATTCGGGTGCATCCAAATAAAAAATATTCGTCGGGGACCGTCAATGAATTCTCAAAATCATTAATTTTGCATCATTACTTTTTATATAGACGCACTCTGAAAGCCCAGGAAAAAAAAACTCCCTAATCAGACCTTGAGTGTAAATTTGACACTCCTCGCTTAAAACCAATATATCTATCTTGTTTCTAGACCGATTTTTACAAAATTCATAGTTTTGGAAATGAAATGAAATCGCGGGAAGCAGCGAACTCACTTCCAACTTTGACCAGCTGCCATTTCTGTTTGGGTTGATATTTTTCACGAAATCTTCAAGAAATCTAACTTAATTATCCAACTAACACTCCACAAAATTTGAAGACTGTACTATGAGTGGAAAAAAATACAGCTATTCTCGTGAAAAAGGGAAATTTGAGAATGCTTCACAAAATTAGCATTGATGTAAAAATGTTGATCTAATACTGGGTAAAGTTTCATCAAAATCGATAGACGCGATCAAAAATGGGACCGATTTGAAAATGGAGTTCATTATTCCGGATGTTTGTATGGAAGATATCGTAGGTAATAATTTTTTTTTTTTGATTTTTCTTTCACAATTTCGAAATTTAACACTTAAATTATAGTAAATTTATAGAAACTTCATTCCTGCTTTGATGGGAAACAGAAAATATCCAATTAAGAAGAGATTCTTACGAAAGAGCAAGTATAATATTCGCTTCAAGTTTATATGTATAAAATTCGAATATCAATTTATTTGCATAGACACGAATACCATAACGCTAGTAAAGTGTCAAAAATAAAACCAAAAAAAAAAATTATTTGCAGGTCTGATTTTCTTATTTTGAGCTCCGTTAAAAAATTTCTCTTTCCAAAGAAATCAGAATAAAAGTTTTTATCAATCATCAACATGTTTGGTGTAAATTAATGTTTTTGTAAAAAAAAAATCTCAAAAAACATGGATTACGATATCTTTCATACAAACATTCGTCTGATAAAGAATGAAATCGCTTCTTGGGCGAAAAAAAAACTCGTTTTCAAACCGGTCCCATTTTCGATCGCGTCAATTGGTTTAGATGAAACTCTGCCAGGTACTAGATCAAACATTTGGACAAATTTCAAGTATTTTCAATGAAAGTTGTCAACAAAAATAAAGCTAATTTTGTGAAGCAATCTCAAATTTCCCTTTTTTACGAGAATAGCTGTAACTGTAACTCATATATGTTTTTCAGACATTATTCATCTACAACATTTCAGTTTTCCACTATGCAAAGTCTTAGAAAAAAAAATCCGGAAAAACATGCATCGAAAAAAAGACTGTACGCTACGAAATGCTCAAGAGAAATTTTACTTAATGTTCAAGATTTCTGAAGTTAGAAGCTATACGTTGCACACAAGGGTAATTTTTTGAATTTTTTTAGATTATGACCACAAAAAACGTATAATAGTGGTGTAAAAAAATTGTTTAAGTCATACCAGATAAATTTTGGAAAGAGGATTGAAAATTTGACGTAATTTGGCACAATTTTGCATCATAAGATTTTCAAAATACGAAAAACAGAATTTCGACGAATTTCCAAAGGTAGTTTTTTTTCGAATTTTTTGTCAATTTACAATTTCTCAGATTTTCTTGAACTTAAATTCAATTATGCACTGGATTGTGAATATATTTATGCAAGATTTTCGCAATGAATTTATATTTATCAGAAAGGGAATTTCATACCGAATTTAGTGGTATTGCAGCGCTACTGGAATAACACTACTTAGAAAATCTGAGAAATTTCAAATTGACAAAATGTTAAAAAATCAGCAAACTTTGAAAATTCGTCAAAAATTCTGTGTTTCAAAAAATGCAAAAATGTGGCAAATTACGTCAACTTTTCAATCCTCTTTTCAAAATTTATCTGATGTGGCTTGAACAATTTTGACGATTCATTGATTGAAAAGTGCAGTTTTTACAAAACTTTTTTACATTTTTTGTGGTTATGATCTTTAAAAAATTATCCTTATGTGCAATTTATAGGTTATAACTTCAGATATCTTGAACACTAAGTGAAATTTTTTCAAGCATTCTGTAGCTGATCTACAGTCTCTTTACCGAAGCATGTTTGTTGATATTTTTCTTGGACTTTGAATAACGGAAAACTGAAGGGTTGTAACTAAATTTTGTCTGAAAAATATATTTGTATTACATTAAGAGGTTTGCAAAACTATAAATTTTGTAAAAATCGGTTGGGAAACAAGAGTGATACAGTGAGCGAAATAAGAATAGTACCACTATGAGTTTTGCTTGTAAACATATGACTGATTGAAAATCATCTAAAAAATTTTCAACAGTTTGTTTTAAACTGTTCAACGAATAAATCAATCATAAGTTTACTTTTTTTTGGATAAAACAATATGCGTTGAGGACTAAAAATACGAAAAAAGGGTAGCATGACTAAGGTTTTTTTACAAAAATCATCTTAGAGTTTACTTCTTTTAAGTTATGCACTTTTACAAAGTAAATTTTTAGAAATAAGAAATGCTTCTAAAACTATTTGAATAGATATCTGCATTTTTTGGGCGTTTTCTAGTGTTACAAAGGGTTCAAAAGAGATTTTTAAGAAATTTTCCTCCAGCGCTTAGGAGTTTGACTTTTGAGTTTTAATACTTTATTGAACTGCTTAATTTCTTCATAAACACAACGTACAATGATAAAACATAGATTCTAGGCTGAATTTGAATCCAAAAAACCGGCTTTTTAGTCAAAAATAAATATTTTTTTAATCAGTGTGTTTTTGGTTATGATTTTGGTTAAGAAATAAGTACATGGTACCACGTGAACGTCTTGGAAATTCTAAGATCACTAATTCAAAAAACCCTTTTTTTCATATTTCTGGTCCTAAACGCCAACTACTACATCCAAAAAAAGTAAACCTTTGATTGATTTATTCGTTGAATAGTTTATAACAGACAATAGAAGAACATTTTGAAGATTTTCAATCATTCATATTTTTTTAAGCCAAACACATAGTGGTACTAATCTTATTTCGCTCACTGTATATTAGTTTTAGTCAGTAGTGTCAGTAGTGTCAAATTGACACTCCTGGGACTGTAACGGGTAAAAATTTCAGAGACAGTGAGAGTTAACAAGTTTTCAGCGGAAATGTTTTTAGAAATTTCTAAGTGAATAAAACTTTTATACATCGTTCTACGGGGAGATCATCCATCTTGAACAGTGGGATAATCTTCAAAAAGGGTCGTACGCATATGTTTGCAAGCGCTTAAGATACTGGATTTCAATAAGATAATAGGTACATGAAAAGATAAAAAAAATAAATTTAGTTCACAGTAAATAATCCCAATCAAAATTTATAAAAACTAACAAAACTTATAAAGCTTACAAAGCGTACATGGCCAAACATGGGCCAAATTTTTATAATGATGAAAACAAGGCATCAAACGACTTATTTTGGTTTATATCTTATGTGAACCCGAGCAAAACCCAGCTAGATCTTAATAAATCTTATGTATTTATTATTTTGGTAAAGAGTTCTTTTGAAAACATTTCAGAGTTGATAAAAAAAAACTCCAAACCAGGTTTTAAAATATTTCATTTTCAGTTAAAAAAAAAATTTCTACAAATTTTAAAGAAAATCACTAAACAAAATGTGTGGATGTTTTGGTGTTCCACGAATTTAACTCAGAAATCTATCCAAGACTTCAATTACATTGTGTACATTCTTCAGACGCACAAATGCAGCAATGTCTTATAACAAAAAAAATCGTCATCAGACGCATAATTCATACAGTTTGATAACAAATGCGGCCGGCTTTCGTTGATATCTAATCCTAGCGGTTCGAATTGGTTTGGTGCCCGATGCGTAATTGAACAACTTTTTGCGGCACGCCACAACGCAAAGCCGGTTAGGTACAATCTGTCCAAACGCAGGTGTTCAACACTCAACGCTCATTCATAGCGTAACCGTGAACTTTTTTCTCAGTGAAATGGTTTTTGAAGGCAGAAAAAAAACCACCACTGTCATCAGTTATTGGCTCAGACAGCGGGTCTGAACCGGATTCTTCAACAAAACGAGTTTTAGTGAGATTTTTATTTTCGGTGATCGCATCTAGACGATGACGACGATGCCTTGTTTCGAATTTGGTCACGACTTCATGGCCTTGTAACTTGTTTTCCTCTTAATGAATGCGAAAGGCACGCATTCCATTTAAGTGGTTCATCGATTGAAGACAATGTCCGATCTTATAGAAATTCCAACATCCAGAATCACATCTTGATAAGAAAATTGAAAAAAATAATCTGTACATCAGAAACATTCTAAACAGCGTTCCTAAGTCATACTATTCGAACGTGGGATATTTAAATAAAATATTTTGTCAACCTTAACCTTGGCCCGGTGTTTGTATCACAAAAATGTACCATCTTAAATCACTGTTTCATTCCAGTTGACGCAAACGAAAACGAATGGGATGACACGTCTCGTGTTTTTCATAAATATTTAAATTTCTCCTCAAAAGCTTAAATTACAATATGAACGAAAAACCGGACCGGACGAGATATTTATGTATCGTGCTGAGAAATTTGAACCCGGTCGTGTTGTCCGTTGGAATTTTGCTTAACAAAAACATTCTGATACATACCCAAATTTGGCCGTTTCTGGGTTCATCATGGCGAGCTGCATCCGCCGTCGGGTCACATCCAGCGGATAGGAGAAGGATTGGGCCACGGCACCGGCAAAACCTCCGCACAGCAACTTGGCAGGGACGGACAGGACCAGACCACCTGGAGGGAAATGAGAAAGATGAATTGATATTTTATTCTGACCATGGGTTTTGAACCAAAAAGTAGATTTGTTATTATGTTATGAGATTCTGTTCAAAACATTCGAAAGTCGATATTATAACATCTTTTTTTTAATTTAGGGGTTTTCCAATAATCGACATTGTTTTTGTTGGCGTTATTTGAATTTTTGAAGATCATAAAACGTTTAAGTTTGTTATTTATCGTACTTCAACATTATAAAGGTGCTATTATTGGAAGCGTACTTCTGCGAATTTTCAATTTTGATTGTCTGGCCAGTTTTGCATAGCAAGATGTAGTTAAGTATCTTTTTCTGAAAACTAGTCTACATCAAATTTATGAAAGGCAAAGGCGTTAATAATACAACTCCAAAATCTACCTTCAAGGTCATCCAGGATTATCGAATGATGATATTATCTCAAAGATCTCTAAACAGGATTAATGGGTAGTTGGAATGATGATCATATTATGGACCAGCAGTTTATCCAACCATCTATTGTATACTTTTTATGTTATTATGCCTTTAATGTCCATTATATTTGTCTAAATCTGACTGCCTTCTTTCTTCCAATGTTTGATGAACTTTGACGTCACCTGTGGCGTAAAGGATAGCTTTCAAATTTTCTAGGTCAACGGTCATGAGATCTAATCCCGGTCACGGCATGGATAGTACACTTTCTGAGGGTTGATGGTTTTAGCATTTGTAAAATGCGGTTACGGTTACGGTTGCCAATGAAGAAGCAGTTTCGAAACGAAAAAGAAAATATGCTTAAAGCTAACATGATTTTGAAGATAACAGTTTGTTAGGGTCTTTTAGGTTGTTTGGTCGAAGAATACCATTTTTTGTGCTAGTAAGTAATTTTAGCAGCTTTTCGTCAATCGAGACTTTTTATTCCGATGTAGTTAGATGTAGTATAAACATTGAAATCTTGAAACTCTTAATCTATTTAATGGATTTTGAAGTAGTAATTATGCATCCTTAACCACACATTTCGCCAAAACTAGCTTACAGAGCTAAAATGGAGCAGAGAAGATTTAAAGCTGTGTTTGTATAGCATTTTGACAAGGCAAACAAAAACTTGATCAAACAACTTACATGATATGTCAAACACGAACGAAAAATTTTTTTGTGACAAAGGAAAATTTCTTTGATTCTAGGACACATATAAATTCTTTTGTTTCTCCTTTGCTTCATTGATTTTTTCACCTTTAAAATTAAAACAATTTGATTCAAAGTTTTATCTTAGTTCGAAGCATAAATCCTGTGTATCAATTGCAGGAGTGATTTCCGACCCTGTGTTGATGGCGTTACTTCCCACAAGAGGAAGAAAAAAGGTTGATTTTACGGTGAAGTTATTGTTTTTCGTTGAGTTTTATTTGTTGGAGCTATTTTTGAAGATATTGTGTTCAGAAGAGTTGTTAAGTTCCAGTGAAAAGTGTTATCTGTGAAGCGCAATTTATGTTTTAATATTTGTATGATTTGTTTTCTTTGTGAGAAGCGAAAATGGCCGCAGTTCGAAAAGCCTTTAGAAAAGTAGCTAGTAATTTTTTGATATAAGATGGCGCTGTTAGGCCTTTTTTCTCAAGAGATTTTCTTCCCGAGATGGCGCTGTTATGGGTTTCTGAAAACTCATCAATTTCAAATGGAGATGGCGCATCTACAGCGCTTTTGAAGAAAGCTCAATATTTTTGTGCTGCCAGTTCATGAAAATTTGATGATCCTTATGGCTTTTTGATGACGACGAGTGGCGATTTTCACCCGATACCGTTGACCACAGAAGTTAAGGAAAGTCTTACAACTGGATACTAAGATAAGTATTTTTTTTTTTTTTTTTCATTTCAACTCGAACCATATTATTAATTAATTGCTTAAAATATGTGAATCTGACAGATTAAATTTTCTTGCTACGATTTTGAGAGATATTAAGTTCGGCAGTTAGTTGTTAGAAGTGAATTAGGTACGTAGGACGCCTACCCGCCGTGAAATCGAAGACTTGTACAGCGTTCGATGAAGGATAATTTTTCCGCGTTTTATTTCGTACGTACATTGCAAAGCCGCGTTTGGACATGTTTTCTCGTGGTTTACAGCGCGCGATAAAAGTGTTTTGTACGTGTATGATGATTTCAATATAAAAAATTTCCAATGCGGTTAAATTCCGTTCGTTTTTTTATTTCTCTTCTTCTCCCCGTTTGCATAATGCGTTAGAACGTTTTTACTCGTGATAAAATTTGGTAAATCGCATCGGTGCTAAATGTGTATGCCAATGCCACGTTAGGATGTTTTGCTCTTCTCGTTATAAGCGCGGTAAAATTCGGTGAGTTGCACCGGTGCTAAGAACATTGTACGGGTATGACAATGCCACGTTAGGACGTATTTGCTCTAAAAAAAAACGCGATGTACTCGATAGTGTGCGACGCGACGATTTTTAACTTTGCTTTGATCACATCCCTCCCCAAAGGGAATCCAGATCTTATTTACACTCCCCACTAACAAACCACCCTCCCTGTGACGACCGTGGAGATTTAGAGGTGTATTCAGTCTCTAGTAGCAACGGAAGTCGAACTAACAATCCTTCCCTTTCCCCGATGAACCGTAAGGACGTGGCCGGCGCCGTTATTGACCATATAAGATAAGGAACCTTCGAAACGTGCACACAGAAAATGGTAAGCTAATCCCAAGCCCCATTTATTTGGATCTATGTGCAATTTTGATGGTTCTCGTCAATCACGGAGTAGCAACTACTGAAATGTACGGTTTATCCAAGCTCAAGCTCAAGCTCAAGCAATCCTGTGTATCAATTGCATTTAGGTGGAAAAATGACTTTCTAAAAGTTTCAGGTCATTTGGAAGAAGCACGAGCTGGCGCAAAGGGCTTGAAATTTGTATGGAGATTTTTGGCAAAATGTAAGGAAAATCGACATAGTTTCACTCTTTGTGTTCTAAAATATGTTCCCAGCATGCTAGAAAGCTCAGAATTTCAGGAATTGTAGCTCAAACGATGACAAACAAGTTTGTAGAAGATTGTGACGCGATACGAGTTGACTGTGATGAGTTATCCGCAATTAAATGTGTGATTTTTTTCGCATATCATCGATATATCGTAAACGGTGTATAGGTGGACTATTAGTACTAACTTGATCGCAGACCGTGACCTAGAGAATCTATATATAAAGGGTGATACGGTTAAAATTTGGTCAAGGGATAACGCGTGTAAATAGGTGAAATTGTTTATTTAAAAAATCAAATTCAATTTCTTTTTCAAGTTTAATTAGTATAAAATTCAGGAAAAATATTCAGTTAGGCTTCCGCTTTTCCAAATTCGAATTGCCGGGCCTTTCGCTTAACCCCTGCCATCAGATTTTGTACAGCCACCTTCTTCGCCGCAGAAAGCCAGTTTGCCTTGAACTGCTGCTCGTCCTAGCAGTTTTTTTTTGTCTTCTTTAGGTTCCGATTGGCAATAGCCCAGTATTTTTCAATTGGGCGGAGCTCTGGCGTGTTGGGAGGGTTCTTGTCCTTGGGAACCACCTGCACGTTGTTGGCGGCACTCCATGGCCTTTTTACCGTAACGGCAAGATGCCAAATCTGGCCAAAACAGTACGGAACAACCGTGTTTCTTCAGGAAAAGCAGCAGACGTTTATTCAAACACTCTTTCACGTAAATTTTTTGGTTGACAGTCCCGGAAGCTATGAAAATGCTGCTTTTCAAGCCACAGGTACAGATGGCTTGCCAAACCAGATATTTCTTCGCGAACTTTGACAGTTTCATGTGCTTGAAAATATCTGCTACCTTTCCCCTTACTTTTGCCGTATAAAACTTCTGTCTCGGAAGCTGCTTGTAGTCGGCTTTGACGTAGGTTTCGTCGTCCATTAGCACGCAGTCATCGCGCTTTGGCCGTCGTATTTTGTTTATCATCGCGATTTGGAGTCACTACCTTCTTGTAAGTCGATAGTCCGGCTCGTTTTTTGGCTCGATGCATGGTTGTAGACGATACACCCAGCTTATTTGCGGCATCTCGGAGAGAGAGATTAGGGTTTCGCTCGAAACTACCGGCAACTCTCTTTGTCGTCTCAGCGGCTTCCGGTTTTCGATTTCCCCCCACACGATTTTTAGACTTCCTGGCTGTCGACAAACGTTCCCCGAACACTTTAATTACATTTGTAACGGTCGATTTGGCAACTTTTAGCGATTTTGCCAGCTTTGCGTGCGAGTAGCTCTGATTTTCACGATGCGCGAGCAAAATTTTGATACACACACACACACACACCTTCAAAATGAGGGGTGTTCAGGTTTTTTAAATGCAAAATTGAAAGAAATACGTCAAGTTGATATTGACTAAATTTTGACCGTATCACCCTTTATTACTATTGAGCTCTGGCTTTTGATATTCGAAATATGATCATGAACAATTAATTTCGGATTAAAACACTGCTCGATTAATCAAAACTAAATTTCAAATTGGTATTCATATTTCGAAATTAAATTTTAATTTTTATTTCTGAAATTAGATCAAGATTCATGTTCGGTCGAATTCAGAACATTATTGGATTTCTGGATTTGCAATATTTATCAAAAATCCAAGAATTTTTAGTCAGGCCCCAAAAATGTATGAATATATTAATGAAAACTTTAAACTTGAAATTTTAATCCAAATTTTCAAGACAGTGCTTTGGGTGAATTTTTAAATTTTCGATTTTTGTAATGATGTTTTAATACATATGATCGCGATACTCATACACATATGATTTTATGTATTTTTCACATTTCTTTATTAGTTATCAGTAAAAGCGCAAAGTTTATAAATACCAAAACCAAAAAAAAAATGAGTTTAATTAGAACTTTTTTAAATATGTTAATAATGAAATGAAAGTTAAAGTATCATTAAGATAATAACATTTAAGTGTACTTTCGTATTCCCAAATTAAAAAGAGCCGAAAATTAGTCAATTCCATTCCATTTTCATTTGTTCAACATATTCATTCGATTTTTTGGTCGGACTCTTTAAAATTGTTTCCCGTACATTTTAAATATGTTCTTTAAATTTCTGCGTATTTTGAGCTTTGATTCAGCATAGCGTGTCTCTGATAAAGTTTCGAACATAATAAATTCCAGGCCAGTTGTATGAAAGGTGCTAAGCATCAATTCAAGTTTCGAAATCAGAATTCTACATCAGAATATCAATATATGAATTCATCTAGTCTTTAAGGGTTTTTTTTTCTTAAGCTTCGTAAAGAAAGTGCACTAAGGTATATAATCTATAATTCTTACATTAATTAACCGCTAATAAAACTCATTTAAAAAATCTAAGCTACACATTTACTGAAGATTTTTTATAAATTTAAAACACATTTTTACTACTCACATACACCAACAACTGAGCTAATAAATAGTTAATTCACGAGAAATTTCCCTGCTACATTTCATTATTTTAAATGCGTATAAAATATGTTGGGACTGAAATACTGCAAATGAAAGCGCTGCTGAGCAAAGAAATTGCGGATTTTGAAAAAATTCTCGATTTTTCTTTATATTTTCCTTACGGAATGTTAAGTGTACTCTGAAATGCAAGGTTTCTGGGATAGATTTATATATGAGGAAGACGATTCATACAGAATTTCCAGGTTTTGATTCGAGATTCCAGGTTTTTTCCCAGTTTAGTTTTTTTCCGGTTTTTCCCGGTTTGGCGATCCTGAATATAAGATATTGTTTTGCTGCCCAAAGACAACAAGACATGCAGAGCAAAGTTGACGACCGCACCGAAAGCTCCAAGTCAA